>NW_026614917.1:0-103813 GCF_030052815.1 Hevea brasiliensis | reverse complement strand
CTCTTATGTTCTGCTTTTTCTTATTTATAATTAACTAATTAAACATTACTAATTATTTGTGTTTATAGCTTCTCAAGTTGTCTTAAGTGTGGCTCTAATCTCCTTAATTGTCCGGACCGACACCGGCCAACGAATGATGAAATCTACTGTGCTATGCAAACGGGGTGTTACAATTCTCTCCCCTTAAATAAATTTCGTCTCAAATTTTACCGTATCAATCTACGAGCTGTGGGTGCTGTCTCCTCATGTCCTCTTCTCGCTCCCAAGTAGCCTCGCCCGAATGATGGTTCCACAGCACTTTTACCAATGGTATCTGCTTGTTTCGTAGCTGCTTCAACTCATAAGCCAGAATCTCTATGGGTTCTTCTTCATATGTGAGGTCTAGATTCACTTCAATTTCCTCTACTGGTAGTATATGAGATGGGTCTGATCGATACCTCCTCAACATAGACACATGGAAAACATTATGTATCTTCTCCAACTCTGGAGGTAGTGCCAACCGATATGCCAAAGGATCCACTCTTTCCAGAACCTCATATGGCCCAATGAAATGAGGACTCGCTTTCCCTTTCTCGCCGAATCTCATAATTCTCTTCCAAGGAGAAACCTTAAGGAAAACTCACACCCATCGCATAATCGAATATCTCTTCTTTTTAGATCAATGTAGGACTTCTGACGATTTGATGCAGTCTTAAGTCGACCTCTGATCACCCTGATCTTCTCCTCAGTTTGCTGAACAATTTCGGGTCCAATCATCTTTCTTTCACCCACGTCATCCCAACACAACAGGGTTCTACACTTTCTTCCATGCAAAGCTTCATATGGAGGCATCCCAATGCTTGATTGGTAGCTGTTGTTGTAAGCAAACTCAATCAAAGGCAAGTGTGTATCCCAACTACCCTCAAACTCAATCACACAAGCCCGTAGCATGTCCTCCAAGATCTGAATTACCCTCTCAGATTGGCCATCTGTCTGTGGGTGGAATGCAGTACTAAAGTTCAATCTAGTTCCTAGGGCTCTCTGAAGACTACCCCAGAATCTAGAAGTGAACCTAGGATCTCTGTCTGACACGATGGATACTGGCACTCCATGCAGTCTCACAATCTCATCGATGTATAACTTGGCCAATCTTTCTAAACTGTAGTCCATCCGGACTGGCAGAAAATGAGCAGACTTGGTTAGTCTGTCAACAATGACCCAAACTGCATCATGACTCTTCTGTGTCCTCGGAAGTCCCATCACAAAATCCATCGTTATTCTCTCCCATTTCCACTGCAATCGGGTAGTGGATGTAACAACCCAAAGAGGGTACTTGATGCTCGCCTTTACTTGGCGACAAGTTAGGCATTTGGATACAAACTCGCCACATCTCTTTTCATACCCATCCACCAAGAATGCTCCTTTAGCCCTCTATACATTTTGTGCCACGTGGTGCATGGCAAAAGGAGACTCATGTGCTTCCTTCAAAATGATCTGCCTCAAATCAACATCATTGGGAACACATATTCTGCCCTGGTGTAGCAGTAGACTGTCATCTCTGATTGAGAATTCTGGTTTCTTGCCCTGCCTGACTTCTTCCATCAACTTCTTATACTTCTGATCATTCTGAGCAGCCATTCTAATCTGATCAATCAACACTGGCTGTACATGCCATGCAACTGCTGTCTGCCCATCATCATTAATCTCTAAGCTGGCATGTAATGATCTCAACTCATGTACTAAAGACAAAGGAGTAACTTGTAGACTTGCCATAGTCTTGCGACTTAGGGCGTCAGCCACAACATTAGCTTTCCCTGGCTGATAGTCTATCAGACAATCATAGTCTTTTATCAACTCTAACCATCTCCTCTGTCTCAAATTCAGCTCTTTCTGAGTGCCTAAATACTTCAAACTCTTATGATCTGTATAGATGTAGCACTTCTCCCCATACAAATAATGCCTCCAGATCTTAAGAGCAAACACAATAGCTGCAAGCTCCAAATCATGTGTTGGATAGTTCCTCTCATGCTGTTTTAGCTGGTGTGATGCATAGGAAATGACATTTCGATCTTGCATCAATACACAGCCTAACCCATTGTGAGAAGCATCACTATATACTGTATATTCTTTACCTGGAGTAGGTAAAGTCGACTGAGCCTCACCAAACATCTTTTCAATTCATCAAAACTTTGGCCGGCATTTGTCCGTCCCACCGAAATTTCACATCCTTTCTAAGTAGCTTGGTCAATGGAAATGCCAACATGGAGAATCCTTCACAAATCTACTAGTATCCACTAAACTCGTAAAATCGAATTTCTGTGACATTTCTGGGTGGCCTCCAATTAAGGACAGCTTCAATCTTACTTGGATTTACCTTAATGCCCTCTGCTGATACTATGTTCCCCAAAAAGGATATCTCCTTCAGCCAAAATTCACACATCGACAATTTAGCATATAGCTGTTTCTCTCTCAAAGTCTGTAGTACAATCCGCAGATGTCTATCATGCTCTTCTGCATTCCTCAAATAGACCAATATATCATCTATGAATACCATAACAAACTGGTCGAGGTATGGTCTGAAGATAGTGTTCATCAGATCCATAAAAGCAGCCGGAGCATTAGTTAACTCGAATGGCATGACCAAGAACTCGTAATAGCCATAACGGGTTCTGAAGGCAGTTTTAGGAATACTCTGCTCTTGTACTTTCAACTGATAATAACCTGATCTCAGGTCAATTTTGGAGAACACAGCTGCACCCCTCAACTGATCAAACAAGTCATCAATACGGGGTAATGGATATCTATTCTTTATTGTCACCTTATTCAACTGCCGATAATCGATGCATAACCGAAGAGTGCCATCTTTCTTCTTTACAAACAATACTGGCGCTCCCCAAGGTGACACACTAGGGCGGATAAAGCCCTTGTTAAACAACTCTTGCAATTGTAGTTTCAACTCTTTTAATTCTGCTGGTGCCATTCTATATGGCGTTATGGAGATTGGGTCCACACCAGGCATAACTTCAATTTCAAACTGCACCTCTCTTTCTGAAGGTAATCCTGGTAATTCATCAGGAAACACATCCGGAAAATCACATACAGTAGGGATGTCCCTTAGTGCTGGACTCCCCACTTGGGTGTCTATTACATGTGCCAAGTATGCTTCACACCCCTTTCTGATCATTCTTCTGGCTAGTGCAGCCGAAATGATGTTTGATGGCAGTAAATGCCTCTCCTCGTGTATTACCACATCACCGTACAGAGGTAGACCAAAAGTGACTGTCTTCAGTCTACAGTCAATCATGGCGTGATGCCTGGCTAACCAATCCATGCCCAAGATGATATCATACTCTCTGAAGGGCATTTCAATCAAGTCTGACAGGAAAACATGTCCTTGGATTACCAAAGGACAGTCTCTATAAATTTTGTTGACCCGGACCTCTTGTCCTAATGGACTAGTTACTAGCACTTCAAAACCCATTTGCACACATGGAACAGCAAGTGAACTAACTATGCTAGCACTAACATATGAATGGGTTGAACCCGGATCAAACAACACAAATACTTCTTGATCAGAGATAGAGAATGTACCAGCTACCACATCAGAAGTCTCAGCCTCTTCTCATTGTCTCATTGTGTAGATTCCGTGAAGCACTTCCTTGTCCCGATCGACCAATCGCGTGCCTTGATCGCTCAAGCGGTGTCTCTACCGCCTCTTCCTCTCGCCAACAGATCAGTGAACCTCTCGGGAGCAGGGACTCAATAGATCCTCGGCCGTAGTAGGAGCCGGACCATATTTCGGAGCACTAGTACGTCTTTAGCTATATGGCCCTTGCCTCCGCAGCTAAAGGTGCTCCAGTGGCCCAAGAATACTCCCCATGAATCTTGCCACAAGTCTCACAGGACGGGCAATATGAACCCTCGCTGATCGGCCGACTGCACCTAGGGTCTCGCCCGCAGAATCGGCCACTACCGATCTTTCCACCTCGACCCTGCTGGGTCCACTAAACTTCTTTCTCTTTCCAGAGGTAGCACCGTAACTCGCTCAACTGATTTTCCCCCCTTGTCTTTTTCTGATTTCTCAGCTTTTTCTGATTTTTCTTTCCTTGGGGTTACTTCTGATTCAATTCTCTCCAGTTCAAGTGCTTGTGACATAAGGTCTGAGAAGTTGCTGTGTCGAAATCCCACAACTTGCATCCTTATGCTGGGCTTCAAACCCGTCTCAAATCTCTTGCATCTTGCCTTGCTGGCAGTAAGGAGGCTTCCCGCATAGTGACTCAGGCGAGAGAACTCCCTCTCATACTCTGCCACCGATCGGTTTCCTTGCTTCAGACTAAAAAATTCTTGCAGTTTCTGGTCAACATACGCATCTGGGATGTATTTTTGTCTAAACTCTCTGATGAAGTCATCCCAGGTCAGCACTGGTGGTTCAACCAAGCTGTGAGGGATAGTCTTCCACCAATCATACGCATCCCCTTACAGTAGAGACACGGAATACTCAAACTTCAGCTCATCTTGGCAGTGCAATTTCTTAAACACTCTGTCCATTCTTTCAAGCCATTGCTCTGCCTCTAAAGGGTCCACTGTACCCTTAAATTCTACAGTTTCATACTTGAGAGTTTGTCATATTGTCCGGCCGAGGCGTGGTTGTGCCATGTGGTTGGGGTGGAGCTTGAACAGGCATACCCCCAGCCATTTGTTGAAACATTGCCGCCATCTGGCGAATCGTGCGGTGGAATCATTTGTGGGGTCTGTCACGACCTACTAACATTCGGTAAAGCTGGGGCTTCCCCTTGTGTCTCAGCTTCAACAGACTGCTCAACTGAGCGATCCCCTTCTTCCATAACAGTCTAGAGTAGGGTATCTCCTGAACAAGTAACACATGGAGATTTCCCTCCGTTAGTTCATATTCATGATGTAATGCACTGTATGTAACAATTATGAACATTGAGCAGTTATACTTAACAAAGAAAAGACACAAATTCATAGGTTAAAACATACTTCAAAAACTTGCTCTGATACCACTAAAACATGTCACACCTTACCTCTCTGTAAGGTATAACATGATCCCGTAGAATACCTAATGAACTACCGAACTTCACCTACCGATAACTCATTAAGTACCCTACAAGAGATTTTAAAATAATTTTCTTATTTTTGACAAGTGGTGAGCATTTCTAGTAAGTACTTAAAACATTTAGTTGAAATTAAAACTAGTTAATATTTTGGTCCATTTTAGTTTTCCGCAAATTCTATAAAAATTTTGACAGAGTTTCCTCTGTATTTTGAGAAAACCGTTCTTCAAATACCTGTAAAAAGCACTTCTAAAAATTTTCTCAACCACTACTTCAAATTTCACAATCAAACTCAATAAATTTCTCAACATACTAGCAATACATTTCATTAGTGACAACACAATTTATATACATTCTTACAAAATTTACATCAAAAGAAATACAACTAAACTTTATTACAAACTTCATACAAACTTTTGTACAAGCTGCTCAAGACCCATTTTTACATGTCCATACATTTATGTGCAATATATACATCAAAAGAAGTATTTACAATTGTGGTATAAATTATACCCGAAAACTTTAAGCTGATGCTCCTCACACCTCAGCAGCTCAGTCTGGTGCTCTTCTAGTCTCTGTATCTGCGACAGCAATAGAAGCTATCGCTGAGTACTAGGACTCAGTGGTGCACAACATACTAAAATAATTTTTATGCAAAACTTAAATCACATTTATTTAAAAATTTGACTAAACATGAGCATTAAACACAAAAACATAAATTATGAGATTTTAATGCAAATCAGGTTCATTTCAAAGTATCAAAACACATTTCATAAAACCCACAGTTAGATCATGCCATTCGAAACAAATAGAATCTCAATAGCCAGAGGCTAAAGAGAAATCATATCACAAGGCTAGCTAGCACAAATATATGGATATCCATTCACATCCTCTTCCACTGGCACACCTCAACATTTCTCCAGAGAAGGAATCAAAATTCGAAACTAATTACCCCCACTAGTCATGCTAGTGAGGTGTTCAAATATATGGTCATGACACTGTGGTTTCAAAACTCATCTTAACAATTTGCTAAACATTTTCATTTCAAATATACACAATAACTTTCAACAATTTAAGTCAAAACATCATAAATAATGTCACAAATAAATTTTTAACAATTCGAAGCAAATGTAAAATACATATTTCATTCACTTTATCAATAACTTTAAAACATGGTGATGTTGTGCACAAACCTCAAGCGAGTCGCCTCTTAGCCTCGACTCGGTTCCTCGGGTTCCTTCCCGATATTCTTTTCAACTTGAACACACAATTTTACAATGTTTCAGTACTAGAACTTAACACAAATCCAAAATAAATTTAACTTCACATTTACTTAGTTCTAACGTGTTAAATTCGACGTTCTCGAAATTTTTGTGTTTCGGGTTACTATTCACTGCACTATTCAAGTCAAATAGTTGACTTTCTAAGGCTTAATAGGTATGGGAACTCCAAATTCACCCACATACCACATTTTGATCATTAAACTTGTTTGTTTTGGTCATTTTCTCAAACCTTAGGTCATTTTGGCAAAATTGCCAATTTTCAATTTTGGTGCTCTGAAGTTGCACTGTTCCATTGGTCGATCTACTGTTGGAATTTGACAAAACTTCCTTCATAGAAAATGTTCCTTATTGTCTTAAGTGTATTCTCATTTTTGGATCACCTCAATCGGAGTTTTGTAGCTCAAGTTATAGCCAAAATAAGTTTACTGTTCACGTGCACTGTTCATACTGGTATTTTGGGTCTGGCAGATTTTTGGTCCAACTTTGTTCAGTAATTTGATCAAGTTAAGTTCATAATTTGGTCTAACTTTCTTCATACGAAATGTTCTACTATGTCTTAGGTTTCCATCGATTCAAGAATCACCTAAATCCGAGTTTCCTAGAGAGAGTTATAGCCCTTCAAACATTACTGCTCAAATAGAATTCTGCAAAATCGCAGGTTTGGAAACTCAACTTTGCTCAATACTTTGAATGGGTTAATGGCCTAATTTGGGTTGGTGTTCTTCATGAAAGTTTTAGGTCTATATCATATCTAATTGCTGGTAAAATTTCAGGTCATTTTGACCTTCCTAACTCGAGTTATGACACTGTTCATTTGGTCAGTTTGGTGTAGTGGCAGTCTGCTCTCATTTCACTTTGGTCAATTTGTTCACCAAGTTTTAGTCAGTTTTTGGCCATGGTTCCTTAATGAAAATTGTGCTATTTTATGTCTATTTTCATCTCCAATTGGTGGCATATCAATTGGGCTTGTAAAATTTGAGTTTTGGTCCTTCAAAGTGGGTTTGGTCATGCTGCCAATAGCATGACCATTTGACCTACGAATTTGATTTTCATTCCAACAATTCCCACACATCTCTTTTGGTCATTATTGACCATTTTTCATCTCACAATAGACCAAGGTCATCATTTATGCATTTCTCCAAAATTTGGTTCACAAACCCTAGCCTCCAAACCCTAATTCACTTAAATTGTGCAATTAACTAAATTCAAAACTTTAAACTATAATCAATCAACTAAGTAGGGTTCCTAAACTCATTCAAACCCATTAAATTCATGCAATCCATACTCTCTTTAGGCTGGCCGAAATTTCAGTTTAGTCCTTCTCCCATGTTTGTTTCATTTCAAGTTTATTTACAACCTTTTGATGCCACACTAACACTAATTAAACAAAAAAATTGAAGTTTACAAAGACTATACCTTGAGCATAATTTTCTTCCTCCTTTTCTTCAAATTTTTCTTCTTTCTTTTCCTTGAATCTTCTTTCTTAGTTGCCCAAAAAAGGTCTAGTTATAGTAGGACAATTTTGTATTGTTGGATTTTAGTATTTCAAGCTCAAAAATGATCTTTCATGGTGGTTTGTGAGGGAGAGAAGAGAGTGACGTTTTGAGAAGATGAAGATGACTTTTTGTTGTTAATTTTTTTCTTTTCTTAATTTATTTTAGTTGATGGAAGACCACAAAATCCCATTTAATAAATAACTTAATTAATTTCTTATTGACATCATTCATGATGTCATCACCTTTGACTTTTCTATCTTCTTCTTCTTCTTTTTTTTCTATTAGTTCTTTAATTTAATTCTCGATACCGAAATTTTCTTTTCTCCGATTTTATTTGTGATTAGGTCGTGAGTCACTCGGGTCAATTGACCAAATTGCCCCTCGCCGGTTCATCCCGATTTGCAAATAATTCTATATTTTTTTCGGCTCCCTGACCTAATTATTTGACTGACTTAACAGTTCTTTTTCGTGATTTTCTCTTTTTCACTGTGTTCATAAGGGTCCTAAGGACCGCGGCGTCACTTTTTACGGTTCGAAATTTGAGTTTAAAACGACTTCGCAGTCGTTCCCGAGGAGGTCACCCATCGCTGTGACTCTCAGCTCGTTTAACTTCTTATGTTCTGTTTTTCTTATTTATAATTAACTAATTGAACATTACTAATTATTTGTGTTTATGGTTTCTCAAGTTGTCTTAAGTGTGGCTCTAATCTCCTTAATTGTCCGGACCGACACCGATCACCGGAACAGTGAAATCTACCAGGCTATGCAAACGGGGGTGTTACAATGCATTGTTCACATCTAATTACAGCAAAGGCCAAGAATTCATCACAGCCAAAGTAAGAACAACACGAATAGTGACTAGTTTTACCACTGGGTTGAAAGTGTCTCAGAAGTCTATTCCTGAACGTTGATTGTAGCCTTTTGCTACTAAACGTGCCTTGTATCGTTGAATAGAGTCATCAGCATTTCGTTTGATCCTGAAAATCCACTTACAACCAATTAAATTCTGGTGAGAGTCAGGAGGAACAAGAATCCAAGTTCGATTTGCAATTAAGACATTAAACTTAGATGACATGGCAGAGCGCCACTCAGGATGGGATAGAGCTTGTTTTATTGATGTTGGTTCTAGTACTTCGAGTAATGGATGTTGGTAACTTGATGAATGATCTTGGGTTTATGAATGTTATTCTTAGAACGCGTGACCATGGGATGAGTATTGTGAGGTGTGCAAGAAAGAACAGAAGATGAAGAAGGAGGGTTAAGGAGAGGAGTAGTGGTTCATTCGAGTATGGAAGGTTCAGTGGAAGGAGTGGTGATTGGTTGAGAGGAGGGAGATGAAGTAGACTGAAATGGAATGAGAGTATGAGGAGGATCAGGAGATGGAAGATCATGCCAACTTGAAATAAATTAGGAAGCTGGAGGTGTTTGGGTTTGATAAGGAAAAGTATTTTTGAGAAAAAGGACATGACGGGACACTATATATTTGTGGGATCCGAAGTCATAACAAATATAGACACTTTGATGAAAGAAGTAAACAAGGAAGATACAAGGTACAGATTTAACACCAAATTTTAATTTCATGTAAGGATGTAGACAAGGTAGCAGAGGCATCCAAATACCCGTAGGGACTAATAATGTAATACCCCTATTTGAATGGCCTGGTATATTTTACTATTCCGGTGATCGGTGTCGGTCCGGATAATTAAGAGGATTAAAACCATATCTGAGACTCCTAGATAAGCTCTGAATGCAAATAAATAGTGACTACCTGATAGGTAAGTATAAATAAGAAAAACAGAACATAAGAAGTTAAATGAGTCGGGAGTCACAGCAATGGGTGACCTTCCCAGGGAGTGACTGCGAGGTCAGTCTTACCCGAATTTTGAACCGGAAAATGTGACGCCGCGGTCCTTAAGACTATTGCGAACACAGTGGAAAAGAAAAAATCATAAAAAAGAATTGTTAAGTAGGTCAAATAATTAGGTCAGGAATCCGGAAGAAATATCGAATAACTAGCAAACCGGATCGAACCAGCGAGAGTCAATTTAGTCAATTCACGCCTATAGCTGACTCCTGAACTAACTGTCCAATAAAATCCAAGAAACGAAAATTACGGAATCGAGAATTAAATTAAAGAAACTATTGAAAAATAAAGTGAAAAGAAAAAGAATTTAAAAGTTTTATTACATCACTTTGCCCCTAATTATGACATCACAAATCAATTTAAAATTTCCTACAATTTTTGACTAAGTCAAATTGACTTCATAAAAGAAAAATCCATAAAAATTAAAACAAAAAAACCTCATCTTCTCTCCCATGTAAATTCGGCCGCCACCATCTCTAGCTCCTCCATTGCCAAATCCACCATTAAAGCTTGGGTAAACCTTGAGTTCACCCAACTACACCCTAAATTTCCTAAAATTAAACCATAAAAGCTTGTTATCTTCACTTGAGGAGGCATTAGAAGAAGGAAAGAAAAGAAGAAAAGGAAGAAAGTGAAGAATTGAAAGTCAAGTGGAGGTAAGCAATTTAATTTGAAAATTTTAGTTTATTATGTGTGTGTTTAGCTCAATTAACCTATAACTTAACTTAAAAATCAAAAGAAAACATCCATGGGGGATTAATATGGAATTCGGCCAGCCATAGGAGGGGTTTGAATTGAATGAATTTGATGCATTTGAATAGTTGTTTAGGTTAAATTATGTATGTAGATCATGGATATAGACTTTGATTTCATTAGATTTTAAGTTTGTGTAAGTACGGTTCTTGAACATTTTGAAAATTTGGGAAAAATTGGTCAATTGAGGCAATTGACCTTAGTTAAGTTGAAAAATAGTAAATTGTGACCATTTGTGGTGTGTGTGAATTGGTAGAACCAAATTATAATTCGGATTGGTTAGTGTTTATATTCTGGCAGCTTGACCTAGGTCCCTTTTAGGGACCAAAAATGAAAATTTACCAATCTATTAGTGTGAGGCAAATTGAGAATGAAAATAAACACATAATGTCACATTTTTCATTCAGGAATCATGTCCAGAAAATGACCATAACATAGTGAATAATTAGGTCAAACCCGGGTGTAGTGCACTGCCACTGTACTAAAATGACCAAACAACTTGGGCTATACAAGTCCAAATGACCTGATTTTTGTAGCATTGGAAAGGTATGACATAGCACTATAACTTTCATGAAGAACACCAAACCAAATTCTGCCCATAACCCAGTTATTTTACCACCCAAAATTAGTGATCCAAAACTGCTAGAACCAAATTAAGTGCCCAGAAATTCTGGGTAGACCAATCCGGCCAGCCATGTTCAAATGGCCATAACTTGGGCTACAAAACTCCAAATGGAGTGATTCAAAAAAATGAATTAAAGATAAGACAATAAGGAACAAGTTTTATGAAGAACACTTTGCCAAATTCTCACAGCAATATGACCAATGAAACAGTACAATACAGAACATCAAATCTGGAAATTTTGAAGTTATACCTAAGAGACCTAAAATTTAAAGAAACAATCAAAACCAATAAATTTGGCACCAAAAATGTGGTATGTAGGTATAAGTGGATTTCCCATACCTATTAAGCATAAGAAAGTCAACATATTGACATGAATAGTAATTCCAGAATGAAAATTTTCAAGAACGTTAGTTTAAGCATATTGGGGCTAGAATTGAGTATATATGAATTAATTATTGGATTTATTGTGAGATAAGGTACTAAAACACTGTCAATTGTGTATTTCAGCTGAAAAAGACCTGGAAGGGACAAAGGACTGAGTCAAGGCCTAGAGGCGACTTATATCAGGTCTGTGCACAGTAATTTTTGTTTAAATATATGATTCTTGAAATTTTGATTTTTTTGAGTTAATTATAAATTGTGTTGCCATTTATGATTGTGAATATGACTTTGGAAATTGACCAGATTTCTCACAAATTATTTGAATAAATTGTTTTGAATTAATTTTGTGTTCACACTTAGCATGACAGTATCACATTATTCCTCCTCCATTTATGGGGTTGAGATCGTTTATTTTCCTCCCTCTCTGGCTTGCTAGCTGAGGTCGAGATCGGATGAGTACTCATTAGCTAACTAGTCACCTCCCTCATTGATTTCGATTAGTAAGGTTGTAGATCACTTTGTCGTGGTATACAACACGGCATTGATCGAAAATTTTGTGTCATGGCTTAAGTTGTGTATGAATTGACAACACTGTATTTATTAAATTGTTTGACCAAAACTGTGCTATAATGAGCTTTGAAAAATTGTGAAATATGATTGCGAGATTTTTAAATTGTGAATTATTCATAAATGTTTTATATTACGTATTTTATATTTTATTGTGCACCGCTGAGTATTTTTATACTCAATGATAGCTTCTTTTGCTGTCGCAGATAGAGGCAAGGAAAAAGCAGCAGAGTGAGCTGCTAATTGTGGGGACTACTCAGAGACTTTTGTACGGGTATTTGATTATACCTTTATAACTTCTTGATGTAAATAATTTTTTAGTTATATGTACTTTTGTAACTGAGCAGTTGTACAGTCATATGCAATAATATGGTCTTTTGGCTTTTTATGTCTGTGAACTAATTTGTAAATGTAATCAAATATTTTGAATGCAATGGGAATGAATTTATTTAACTGTTTTGAAAATGTTATAAACTGTGAAGATTGGATAGATTGTATTGATTAAGTGATTTGGTGGTTGAGATTTGATGAAGTGCTATTATTGGAAGTATTTTTCCATAGGTAAAATTTTTGGTTTTTCTCAATTACTGCTGGCACTCTGCAGAAATTTTTTCAGAATTTGCGAAAAAATAAAAATGGACAAAAATTTTAACTAGTTTTTAATATTCTATTACATGTTTTTATTACCTGCTAGAAATGCTCACCACATTCAAAAAGTAAAAAAATGGTTTTAAAATCTCTTGTAGTGTACTTAATGGGTTATCGGTAGTTGAAATTCAGTAGTTCATTAGATATACTACGGGATCATGTTATGCCTTACAGAAGGGTAAGGTGTGATAGACAATTGGGCAGTCGATTAAAGAGCTTTTGATAGGGGGAAGAGAACTAGAGAATTGGTGTGGGAAGATGATTAATAAGGTAAGCTGCTGTTTGAAAGGCAAAAGACTAAAAAGATGGAGGAAGAGAGGCAGTTTGCAGCAACGTTAGACCAATTTTAACCAGGTGTCGATAACGACGTTTGGCAGCCCCATTGTGCTATGGTGTGTGAGGAGGTGTTTAAAGGTGATTTATACCACAAGACTGAAAGTATTTTTTAAGAGCAATATATTCTCCACCCCCATCTGTGTAAATGAATTTAATTTTGACATTAAAGGTGTTTTCAACAAGTTTTTGAAATGTAGGAAAAAGATTGTTGACATCAGATTTTGCTTTTAATGGAAATAACCAGATATATTTTGTATAATGATCCACAAATATAATGTAATAACGAAAACCATCTTGAGATTGCACAGGAGCAGGGCCCCATAAATCTGAATATACAAGTTCAAGAGAACGAGTGCTTGTTAAGGATGAAACACCAAAGGATAACCTATGACTCTTATTACATTTGCAAGGATTACAAATGGCCTCTTTTGCTGAAGATACATGAAGAGCAAACTTAGACAAGATAAAATTAAAAATTCTAGAATTGAGATGACCAAGACATTGATGCTAGGAAGTTGATGAAAGACAAACATTGAGGCAAACAGGAGACTTTTAGATGCTGGAGGAATTGAGCTTGTATAAGGATTGATCAAGTTGGCCTTTGGATAGAATCTCCCCCGTGAATTGATCCTTCACAAGAAAATAATCAGAAAAAAATTCAATTGACACCTGATTAGAATCACAGAACTGAGACACTGAAATGAGATTAGTTCTGGCAGAAGGTACCCAAAGAACATTAGAAAGGCGGCACAATTTGGTGGGAAAAGAGATAGTACTAGAACCAACATAAGAGATTGAAAAACCTGACCCATCCGTGAGATATAACTCATCACTTCCATCGTATGGTGAGTGTAGAGAGAGATTTCTCAGATCATTTGTGACGTGATGAGATGCTACAGTGTCTAGCAACCATTATTGATCAGAAACTGAATTTGTATTAGAATAATGTGCTTGTGGATTCTGAGAGAATAAGTTTCGAAAATAATCTCAGGCTCTAAAGCATTGTTTGACATTGTGGCCAAATTTGTTGCAAAACTGACATTAGACTTTTGCTTGGGTACCTGAGCCTCGAATGTGAGAAGAGGGCATGGAAGAGTGTTACCGTGATGAAGGAGTCTGAGACCTAAAGCTGGAGGAAGTCTCATGAAAACTAGAATTGCTAGTTGACTGAAAATTATTGACAGACTTACTGAAATTACCTTATTTTTGCTGAGAAGAATGCTTGATGTTATTGCCTTTGCGAGTATAATTGGCCATGATTGGAGTGGAATCAAAACTAGGATCGATTTGTTTAAGATACAACTCATGAGCCAATAGTTTGTCTTGAAGTTCATCAAATGTGATCATAGTATCCCGAGCATGAATAGTTGCAGCAATGTCACGAAATTTAGACCCAACTCCTCTGACAACATGCACCACAAGATCAACATCAGTAATAGGACTGCCACATAGAGAGAGTTCATCCGCAATCGACTTGATAGTTTGCAGATACTCAGCAACAGGGCATGAATCTCGCTTTGTTCTGGATATTTTTTCCCGCAATGACAGAATTCTAGTGGCTGACTTCTTTGAAAAGGCTACTTGAAGATTGTTCCATGCCTCCTCTGAGGTCTTGGCATCTGCAATTGTATTCATCACAGAAAATGTTACCGAAGCAATTATGGTTGCCAAGATTAATTGATCCTCACAATCCCAAAATTCATAATCAGGATTTGAAACTTGTTGACCCTCCTTTTCAATGGTGGCAGAAGGAGATTTAATGGTGCCAAGAACATAACCCATGAGATTATGTCCTCGAAGTGAAGGAGTAATTTGAGCTCTCCATGTGGAGTAGTTTTGAGGGGTAAGCTTTAATGGTAATTGGGAACCATTGATAGCAACCAACGATTTGCTAGAGGAGTGAGTAATATTTCTTGTGCTAGAGGAAGTCATGATGAAAAAAAAATTCAGTTATATGTGAATTGGATCACTGCTCTAATACCATGTAAATTACCGGTAAAAATAGAATGATCAGAACTTGATTTCTTTACTTGAACTGCTGAGGCATTAATAGGTACAAGATGAACTTTTAGTTACAACAGAATCCTATAAACAAGTAACTTAAATTTGAATGAGTGTATCTAATTTGTTACATCATAAATTATTTGAATTAGTCAAGGTGATTGAGATTTATCCTTCATCTGATCTTTTCCCAAACTTGAATCTAAGATAGGGATATCCTTAACAGTTTCTAAGTAAATAATAAGCAATAAAAGAAGTAAAACACAAAATATTATCCCTGGCAAGATCTGAGAATGAAAGTGTTGAGCAAGATTTGAACACTACAACTTTTGATTGTTGTATAATTTTTCTTTACACCTTGTACCTAAAATCATTGTAGAAATACAATAAATTTTACGTGCACAACAAATATCAGCATGAGGAACCTCAAATAAAAAGCTGATTCCTAATGAAAAAGCTGATTTTCACCAATAATCCCCACAAGAACAGGTACCATTCTTGAAGTGATGGAACCTCCTGACATCTCTAAGGACGATCTCCCTATCCACCAACTTGGAGATAAACTTAGTCGCAGCATGGCAGTCATTACACACCCGAAGATTCTTGGCAACTCTAATGGTAGTTCCAGGAGGAGTGTTTAGTATGCCAAAAGCTATTGCCAATTTCTCACTGTGTCCACAAAGTAAAGTTTCTTTCTCCTCCTCATCAACATTGTGAAGTACACAAGAAGTATCAGGCACATACCCCTCCTTTTTCATCCTTTCCGACAGGGTCTCCAGAAAATCATGGAGTCTTTCACTCTGTGGGTGTGATAAATCGCCAGCTAAAAATTTATGTATCTCATCACCATACTCAATCCAACTATAGCCGGGTTCTTTCTTTACTCCCATTTCACTCATCTTCCTTCTAACATCCATTGCCTTGTCCCAAAGTCTGACAGATGAGTACATATTAGACAGCAAAACGTAGTGGCTGGCCACATTTGGTTGTAACTGTAGGAGGTTTTGAGCAACAATTTCCCCTATTTTTATATTTTGGTGGTTCCGACATGCTCCAAGCAAGCTACTCCAGGCCCCTACCTTGTCAAAACCAGAAGGCATGATGTTGATGAGTTCATATGCTTGCTCCACTTGGCCTGCTCTACCAAGTAAATCCACAACACAAGCATAGTGATCTGGGCCAGGATCAATCCCATGGTCATTTTTCATTCTATGGAACAGATGCAGGCCCTCATCGACCATCCTTGAGTGGCTACAAGCAGCAAAAATTGCTATGAAAGTAACATCAGTAGGCTTTACTTCTCCACTACTGTTTCCCTCAGCCACCATATCTTTGAACAGTTCTAAGGCCTCCTTCCCATTTCCATGCATCCCATACGCCATGATAATTACATTCCAAGTAATAACATTTCTAACAGGCATTTGATCGAATACTCTCCTAGATAAGTTTAAGCAGCCACACTTTGCATACATGTCAACTAATGCGCTTCCTACAGTGACTTCTGATGCTAATGAATTTCTAATGGCATATGCATGTATCTCTTTCCCCTTTCCCAACGCTGATAGGGAGGCGCAACCAGGAAGGACAGTCATAAGGGTTATCGAATTAGGTTTAAAATGGACTTGTTTCTTATCATCATGTATGTTGTTTCCTTCATCTGCTTGTTGCATCTCACGTAGCAGCAGAAGAGCATCATCATAGCATCCAGAACTAACATACCCAGTGATCATTGTGTTCCAAGAAACTATATCTCTAAATTCCATGCTCTTAAATATGGTCTTTGAAATCTCCATGTTCCCCATCCTGGAGTACATATCCATGAGTGCATTTTGCACATATCTATCTCTTTCCAAACCCCTCTTTATCACAAGCCCATGTATGCCTTCTTTTTTAGAAAATGCTTCACAGCGTACACAAGCGGGCACAACACTCGCCATTGTAGTTGCATTGGGACAAAGTCCAGCAACAGCTTCCATTTCTAGGAAAAGCGTCACTGCCTTCTCATCATGCTCATTTTGTGCATAACCAGCAATCATAGCATTCCAGATCCCAATTTTTTTTTCCAAGATACCATCAAACACTTGACGACCGCTTTCAACCTCCCCACAGTTGCAATACATGTCAACTAAAGCACTACCCACGAACGAATTCTCAATCAAATTGCCATTTCTCAAGGCATAAGCATGAATTTCCTTCCCACTAACAAGCATCTCCAAGTAGGAGCAAGCAGGAAGAACACTTGCAAGTGTGAACCCATCAGGCTTAATTCCTTCAGGAACCATTAGCCTCAAGAAAACCAGTGCTTCCATAAATCTATCATTTTGAGAAAATGAACTTATGATGGTATTCCAAGAAACCAAATCACGACCCTCAAACAAGTCAAACAAACTTTTTGCATCATCTATTCTTCCTAGATTTGCATACATTGTCATCAAAGAATTGTTGGTAAACGTTCTCCAATGACCTTTTCTAAAACTATATCCGTGAACTTGCTTCCCAAGCCGCAAGCCCTCACGCTTGTGCAACTTAGAGCAAGCGAGTGCCAGACTTACCAAAGTAAATGAACTTGGCTCCAGATTCTCAGCCAACATGAATCTAAATACCTCCAGTGCACACTCCCACTCTTCAGAACGACAGAGTGCAGAAATTAGTGAATTCCAAGAAACTAGGTCTCTTTCAGTAATTCTATCAAACATCTTATACACATCGTGCAATTCTGCACACCTACCATAGAAATTTACAAGCGTATTAGCTATGGTCACGGAAGATGACCCATATCCATATTTAATAACATGCGCATGAATCTGTTTTCCCAAATTCAAATCCTGAAGGCCAGTCACGGCCTTCAAAACAATAGGGAAGGCAGAGCAGTCAGGTGAAACACCCGAAAGAATCATTTCAATGTACATAGAAACAGCTTCCAGGAATAAATTGGAGCGGGTGCAAAAGCGAAGGGACTCGACCCATGAGGCCTGAGAGAAGGACTGGGTAATGGGTTTTGGAGAAGTGGAGACTATGGGTTGAAGAGAGTGTTTGTAAACTGGTTTTGTGGACTGCTGGTGGGTTTGGACAGCAGAAAGGGAGTGTGGATAGAAGGGGAGAGAGATTGAAGAGAGGGGTTGTACAGTGTAAGAGGACATTTGGTGGTTATTTCAGTTGAAGGGTTTTTGAGCTTCCAACGTGATATACAGCTGCAATGGATTAGATTTTGGATCCACCACTCAATAAATCTACCAATTAAAAAAAAAGAAAAGAAAATCACAATATATATATAAATAAATTTTATATAAATTTTAATATAAATATTTAACTTAATAATCATTATTGGAACCCTAATTAGTTACAAACTGGATGTTGCCCTCAGCTTTGGATGTACAATGTTGACTGATTTGCTTTGATCTTGGAAAAATGTTTGAATATTAATATTTTACAGACGACAACAAAGACTTCAATTCATAAAGGCAAATTTTAATTAATTTATTTATTTTAATTTCCCATGAGTGATGGGTTAGCACTAGCAGTCACTGGTTCTGCTAGAGCTTTGTCTGCACTCGATTCCCATTTTTTCTCTTTGCTTTGTTCAATAGGGAAAAGAAAGGAAGGAACAGAGAGGAAGAGGGAGAGATCGAGATGGGTCATCATCTTCTTCACTTGAACCTTACAACTATCTCTCCTTCTGCTTCTTTCAAATCTTCTAATTCATTGTTTCCATGTAATCATCCCCAAATTCCCACCAATTCTTTTCACTTGCCCTCTCTCTCGAAGTCATCAGGCAAGCCAATAGCCGTTCTTTTCTTTTCTTTTCTTTTATGTGATTGATTAGAGTTCTTGATTAGAATTTTTTTTTATTGAATTTTTGTTTTTTTTGATCTGGGTTTTGTTTGTTTCAGGCCATAAAATCTCTTGGATCCAAAAGCTGCCCAGAATTGCTACTGCCACTATTAAGTGCTCTGCTAAGATTGAAAATGCAAATATTAGTAAAGTTAGATCCTCTATATGCAAACAGTATTAGTGTGATTTACCTCTCATTTATATCTGTGCATTAGTTGAGCATGGTTGTTTACAGTCCATATTGTTGGTGTTCAGAGCTCTGCAGCTGTGAAAGAGAAGAGTGTTTCGGTCATTCTGTTGGCTGGAGGGAAGGGCAAAAGAATGGGTGTATGTTCTTTGTTATTAGCCTTTAATTCTTGTTTTATACTATGGTATTTTAGCTAAGTTATTGTTTCAGCTGTACTCGCATGTTGCCTCATGGAATGATCATATCCTTAAACTGTTATGTAAAACACGAATGTAATGATTCAATTCTGATGGCTGCTATAAAGTTGATGCATTGGTGTTATCGGACTTGCATGATGAATCTGTCTATTCTTGCTTATCTGTTGCGGTTCAAATTCAGAGAAGAAAAGGCCTGAAGATTCATAAATTGAACTGGTTTTGAATGTATGGATAATTGAGGTTCAAAAGTGGTTATTTGGTGGCTGGAACATTGGGTTTCATTGCGGGATTTATTGGGTTAGCATTGAGATCTAGGATTTGTTAGACCAATTAGTTTATTTGGGGAATTGAAAACATATTTGGGAATTGGGTTTATATTTGTCCAATGATGGGATAGTTTAGGCTAAAGTGAGGAAAAGGTTGAACTTGATGGTTATTGGTTTTTGTAGCAGTAACTTGGTTTACAGCAGCAGGCAGCCTTTGAGAGAGAGAATTACACAAAAAGAAAGAGACAGGGAGGGAAAAGGAGAGACATCACACTCTACATCCATGGCTGCAGTAATTTGTCTCGTGTTTAATTTTAGGTCTCTGTTTGTTATTTTGTGATTATATCCACAAAGGTTTGAGTATAATGCCAAGTACATAGTTTCCTTTATGTTACAAATAGCCAGTTTCTTTATTACCCATAGTTACTTATTTCATCTTCCAGATGATGGTTTTGTTATCTTTGTGCCAATAGGCAAGCATGCCAAAGCAATATCTACCCCTGTTAGGCCAGCCAATTGCTTTATACAGGTAAATGGCAACAACTTATATCTAAATATACCATTATTGGGAAAGCTTGAAATCATTCTAAAGGACATGTGGAAACTTAATAACCTAAAGTTTGGTAGCAAATTATCATATTAAATTTTAAAAAGAATGAGATGCATAGATTAATGGTGTCTCCTGGAAGATGATAAGTTTGATTGGAAAAGAGATGTATTAATTGAAATATGATTTGATCAGAACATGAATAATTGAATGCAATCTCATGGTTCTTTTCATTAGAAGAACTTATGGATTATATGGATTTTGTAACATGCCATGTTGTTGCTATGAGCAGCTAGTTATGATGTGGTAGTTCTCCCTGATGGGACTACCAATTTTGGTTTTCACATGTAGATGGATATTATTAGTTTCCTACAATAACTTTTCCTCTGAGGCAATTTGACCTGGTTCATGTCTATAGTTTTTGGTGCAAAGATCCTAGAGATGGCCTTTATAGGTCTAACTTCAACAACGCTATATTTGCTTCTAGAAATAATTCCATTTTATTTTGGCAGTTTCTACACATTCTCAAAAATGACTGAAGTGAAAGAAATTGTTGTAGTCTGCGATCCATCCTACCAAGACATTTTTGAAGGTTCTACATCTCTCTTTCCCTCTCTCTCTTTTTTCCTTTCTTTTGTGTGTGTGCATCCACATATGTTCAGCCATGTATGTGCACACTTGTTGGTGTATGCATGTGCTTATCTGGTTGGCTTCCTTTACATGACATGCATTCTGCTTTGGTTTTCTTAAACCTTTTTAATCTAGGAAATTTAAACTAATTTATGTTTTTTTTCAGATGCCAAAGAAAATATCACTGTGGACCTCAAATTTGCACTGCCTGGGAAGGAAAGACAAGATTCTGTATACAATGGCCTTCAGGTGCCTGAGAAATGCTTCCATTTAATGCTCCATCTCCTTTCTCATGATATGCTTGCTTTTTTATTGCTTTTGTCTAATGCTCAATGATGATCTTCTGGCATGTATTTAATTACCTACTTTTCACATGTTAAAATCACTTCTAAATCATGGGCTTGAGGGGCAAACGTGACAAAGTATGAAATATCAATTATAAACTGTTAAAGATTGTCCCCTTCCTCAGCTTCTGTGAGGGAAAAAGGCATCTAGCTGTTTACAAATACAAGTAAAAAAAGGAAGACAATAGAGGCAGATGAGAAGAAGAGCAAAGGAATCTTCAGATTTTTCATGCTGGAAAACTGAGCAGATTAGTGACATAATTTGTGCTTAGTTCTTTTACCTTCAATATTTGATATGATTTAATGTTCTTTTTTAAATTTCTTTTTATCACAATGCACATATGCTGATGTGGAACTTCTTTGAATGAAAATTTTGATGTGAACATTAACTTGTTTAGGTGGGATGTAAATAGTTTTTTTGAACTGGCACCTTACTGTAATTGAGTGGGTGTCTAGTGCCCTGGGCAAGTAGGGTCATGGCATCTGAAAGGCACCTTTTATTTTGACAACATTGTATCTCACTAGGGGTTTCTTTTGATCTTCATTCTTTCCTTCTTTTGTGATAGAAGAAAAAGATATATTAAAATTAAGAGGGAGAATTGAAAGATTATTACAGGAAAGGACTGAAGCAATAACAGAAATACAAAAATGAAAGCCTATGCTGAAACAGAAGGGATATGCAATCTTGTTGCGTATCAGTTGAAACAGTACCTCTAAATAAATCATTCATGAAAGACCTAAAAAATGCAAAGCAAGATTTTATCCATAATTTCAATGGTAAAACCGTAAAAGATTGTTCTTGAAAATTTTCTTGCATTGTACTCCAACCACATGCTACACAGAAAAAATCACATCAGCCAATAATCTATAGCGTTTGTAGTTTATGTGGCATATATCAGCCAATAAGCGCACAGCAATTGAGAAGAGCAAAAGAAAGAGACTAGAGGAGTGCAGTGAAAACCTTGTATTCCTTTCTTCTGATCTTGTTTATGAGTATGGCCGTGCTTTTTTTTAATTGGCTAATGTATGGCACACAAAATAAAATTACTAAATATTTCCATGTGTCACATTGTTGAATAATAAATATGTACTTAGCCATGAGGACACACAGTAACATATCTGCATATTCCCAGTTCCTAATTTGTTGGATGCATTTATATGTTTGCAGCCTATTCTCTAAACCAGACTATTTTGTAATTGTATTGAATCTTTTCTTAATTTATATGGACCATCGGGTAGTAATGAGACTGTTAAAAAAATAATAAGAAGATCACATTGGATTACTTTCTGAATATTCATCATTGGTTTTGGAAAATATTTGTTCTTTAATCATTATATGTCACTTTCCTCTGCAGGAAGTTGATTTGAACTCTGAGCTTGTTTGTGTCCATGACTCAGCTAGACCTCTGGTGTCATCTGCAGAAGTAAAAGAGGTTTGGATCAGATTTTTTTTTAAATATTTTTTTATGCATATCTGGTGATTTGGCTTCAGCTGTTTCTCAAACTTAACTGCTTACACAGTGTAAGTTTATAGATATTAAGGGTCATTTTTATGCTGCATTACATTTTAAGTGATGGAGGAAAGTTATAAAAAGAAAGAAAGAATATGTTAGATTCTAGAACAATTATTCATGTTGTTCTGGGCCATGGTGCATAGCCACTGTGGTTCTTGCTCGATTTTTACTGTATGTCGGTTCAAGTTGTTGAGCCTCCATTGTCTCTGCAAGATATAAGGGAAGGTTTTTTCCATTGGGACAGATGGAATTTACTTGTGATATTAAAGTGTTGTACAAAATAACAGGGTCATTACTTGTGATTAGGTCCTCAAAGATGCTTGGATAAACGGAGCAGCTGTGCTTGGTGTTCCTGCTAAAGCTACAATTAAGGAGGTATGTGGATTAATCATTAGAAGTTAGTACCCTTTTGTTTTGCATTCTGCAAGTTATGTACTCCTAAATTCTTTTATCGTTATGTTTAGTTCTTTGTTTGTTATATGAGAGCATTAAATAGCTCCACAGGAAGGTCTAAAGAAACAGTATCATAGCACCATTCCTGGTTGCCTATATTACCTGATCATGCCTTCAACTGATAGTGGGTATTTAATCCAATACCTGCTATTAACTCTGTCAAATTCTCTGACCCGGAGAGTGTGGATGAGAGTCGGCAAAGATCCATGTGTGGACTTGTTGAGTTGCCTCCACCAAAATGACTTAAGCCAATTTGTCTTGACTTCACCTTGCTACATATTTCCTTGTTTTTTCTTGTTTGCTGCTGATGTGAGGCATCCAACACAATTCTTTCGCTGGATTGTTTTATAATCCATTTCCTATCTCCATGCAGGCGAATAGTGAATCTTTTGTAGTGAGAACTCTCGACCGCAAAACACTTTGGGAAATGCAAACCCCACAGGTTTACTGTTGGAAGAATTTACACTATTGAAAGGAATTTGAATACTTGAATATCTGTTTATGTAGGTTTCTTTTTGTACAGGTGATTAAGCCTGATTTGCTTAAAAAAGGCTTTGAGCTTGTGAACAGGTATTTATGCTGTTAACATCTTGAAGTATTAACTGCTTAATTAATTTTCTAATTATTGTATTATTTTTTAACAAGTTAGCTTAGGTTAATCATTTCGTCGTGGAAAAATTCACATAAAAACTGCATTTTGTCTGAGATTGTCTTATTTTCATTAACAAATCCTAAATGGTAAACAGTTTCTAAGTTAGTATTTCTCTACAGAGGTGGTCTTGAAGTCACTGATGATGTCTCTATCGTGGAGCACCTTAAACATCCCGTATACATTACCGAAGGATCTTACACAAACATCAAGGTATTGAAACTATCTAATCCATGAACCTTTGCATGAGACGTGATTATAATGCAGAGCCAGTACCATGCAGTTTAGTAATACATGATTGCATCTGTTCTTAAACATCAAACATCCTTTTTTCTTTGCGATATTGGGAATCAATGAATAAGAAAAGCTAGTTTTGTTCTATTTCTATTACAAATTGATTGTGCTAAATCCTTTGATTTGCAGGTCACAACTCCGGATGATTTGTTACTTGCCGAGAGAATTTTGAACTTGAATTCTGGAGAATCTTCGAAATAGGCTCATATTTGGTTTTTGCATTCTATTGTTGCTCCATTCTTTATCTTTCAGATGAAAAGAGACATTTTTTTTTTCTTCTAATTTTAAGAATTTTTCTGCATTTGAGGTCTGATAAAAGACAATAGAAAATCTTGCAATGATATTCTATTAGGCTCATCTTCAAACCCAGATAAAGAGTATGTGAGCTGCAGCAGCCATAATGATTTCTGCTGGTATTATTCTGTATTCAAATGAATAAAATCCAAAGAGATTTTTGTAGAAATTTTTACTATCTATTATAATACTATTGAATTAGTAATTCTACATTTAAGTATTAACCTAAGTAATCTCTCTCTCTCTCTCTTTTTTTTTTTTTTTTTCCGAGAGTTTTGGACTACTTATATTTTGCCACTCATATAGATGGAGTTTTAAGTTAATGCATTATTTAGCAGGGCTTGTCTTGAACTTTGAGGTGTTTGTCTTAGGTCTGTTTGGTATCGCTGTTGAAACAGTTATTAAGAAAATTACTTTTTTAAATATACTAGTTAGAGAGTATTAAAAAATAATTTAAAATTAAAATTGATATATTTTAGTCATAAAAACACTAAAATAATAAGATAGATTTTTACAAACAGTTTTTTTCAACAGTATTTAAAATAATACTTTTATTCAAAAAAGTAGTTTCGCCTCTCTAAATGCTATGTCAAATAGGCACTTAGTTTATAAATTAGTTAAACCAGCTTATAAGTTCTAAAAATAAGCTGACTGATTTGTTTATAACAATTTTTTAACTTCTAAGCTAAAAAAGATAAGCACAGATCAATTTTTCATTTTCTCGCTTATAAGTCACGTGCTTATAAGTTAATTTGATTAAATATTTTGCTATATTATTTTCATTTAATTTTTAAAATTTCATCATAAATCTTATTTAATATCTTTTTTAGTAATTTTAATAATAAATATATTTGGAAGTTATTTTTTATGAAATATATTAATTGCTTATAAGTCATTTATAAATACTTAAACTAAATACATAATTATTTAATATTTTTAACACTTATAAGTTTGAATTGGCTTATAAACATTTATAAGTAAATTTTTATAAGTTAAGTCAAATACCATTTTAATTGAATTTTGTTATTCATTCTTGAAGTTGACATATTGCTAATACTTGAACTGATTTAGACATAAACTTACTTTTTTTGTATTAAAAAAAAAATAAAGTTTTGAATCATTCTCAAATTAAAACTCAAATAAATTTGAGAGAATTTAAATTCAAGCTAGATTAGCATTTTATTTTAAATATTAAGAATAAAATGATAAATATAATAAATTATTATATATTGATATAGTATAAAAAATATTTTAAATTAGAGTATTTTAATCTTTATATTTTTAAAACCTTATAATTGCATCATTAAGATTTTGTTAATAAATTAATTCTCCGTTAAAATTCAATCCAATTTACCATTAAACGACGCTAAAAAAATAAAATAAAATTATCCTTTAACTAAATAAAAGAAATAAAGCCATTAAACATTATATATTTTAATTATTTAAAAAATTATTAAGTACCCTACACACACACACACACACACACACACACACACACATATATATATATATATATATATATATAGTCATTAACACGAATCTCCCTACTCAATGCTAATATGAGCTTCGGATAAATTTCAATAATTATCCTTTAACTTATATAGTTGTAACACTACAGTCTTTTAACTTTAAAATTTAATATAAAATTTCATAAACTTTCAAATTTTAAACAGTAAAACCCCTCTGACTTTAAATTACCGATTTTTCAGTTAAAAACTGATGTGAATAGCTCCCGCATGACCCTTAGTCAACATTTCTCTCTCCTCCTTATGTAAAATGTAAAATTATTCTCTTTATGCATGAAAAATTATTTTATTTATAGAGAGAAGAATGATTCAATTTACACATGGCTTGAGAGAGAAAAGAGAAATACTGACTAAGCTACATGGCAAAACTATCCAGGTTAACGTCTAACTAAGAAACTGGTAATTGAAGGTTAGAGGGATTTTACTGTATAAAATTTAAAAGTTGATGGAGTTTTATGTTACGTTTTTAAGTTAAGGGACTATAATATTACAACTAGATAAGTTTAGAGATAGTTGTCAAAATTTATCCTATGAGCTTCTGTAAATTTATTTCAAAAATCATTTTTTTTCTTTTTCTTGCAATGGCAAATTTTATATATAAAAAACATAAAATTATTATTTTTTTCCCTCCCATATCTTTTTCTTTTGAATTAATAAATAATTATAAATTAATAAAATTATTTTATTTTCATACATTTTTCTTATTTAAGTTATTAATAAATTAATTTAAAATTTTCATTTATTATCATTTATTATTTATAGTTAAATTTTATTAATTAATTAAAATTATTATTAAATTAAAATAAATTAAATAATAGGCTAGATAAGAGGAAAGACTCAAATAAAAAAGGAAAAAAAATATAAAAGAGAGAAGAGTAAAATAATGTTTTTATAATTTTTATTTATAAACCTGAAATTATAAGTGAAAGTAATAGGTTTTAAAACAAAATTAAAGTATTTTCTTAATTTAGGGATGAACATAAAATATTCACTAAAATTCAGGGATGATAAGTATAAATTACCCATCACCTTTCACCTTAGGAATATGGCTTTGAATTTGGTCAACTTAGAGAACCTTGTGGTAAGTGAAGAATTTGGGACTTCTTAATTTTAAGTTAATGTTTTGATAAATTAAGAATCAAAAGCTTAAAAATTTTAAATAAAAAGGTATTTATTTTAATTTATGAGTTAATTTATTTATAAGGAAAATTACAAAACCTTAACATTTTTATAAATTAATTTTTATATTTTTAAAAGTTATTATTTAATTTTTAAAATTTTAATAAACCTATATATTAGTCGTTTCTTCTAATTTTTCATTAAATTTATAATTAATTATATAAGACATTATCAAAATATCATTAAATTTATTTTGAAAATAAAATAATTTAGTTCTTTATGTTTTATTTTGTTAACAAAATAATCCCTTGAATTTAATTTATTATGTTATTTATAATAAAATAATATTATAAATTTATAATATAAATTTTATTGTAAAATAGTAGTTATATTTTATAATATTTATTATTTTAATTATAATATTATCATTTTATTTTATTAATATTCTATATATATTATATATTTGAATTAAAAGAATTTAATTAAAAAATTTATTATTATATTATATTATTTTATAATTAACAAAAAAAATAAAAAAATAAAAACCTATATATCTTTAAACAGGAACTAATATATAAGTTTATTAAAAAGTTAACGATTGAAATAAGGGAGTTTTAAAAATATAAAAATTAATATGTATATTTCTCTAACCTTATGAATTGAAATATAATTTATTCAAACAACGTCCAGATAATATACTTAAATATATAATTATTTAAAATTTTAAATATTTATAAATTTAAATTAAATTATAAGTTAATTTTTATAAATTAAATTAAATATCATTTAAAAGTTTATTAAAATTAAAGGTGGTAAATTTAATATTTAATTTAAAATTTAACTTATTTTTTTTATTAATAATAAATTAATAAAAATTTAAATAGTTATGAATAAAATTAAAACTTAAAAATATAATTATAAAAATTTTAAATATATAAAAAATAATTTATTTATTTATTCAAATCTTAAAATTTAAAATCCGATATAGATAACATAAAAACACAATTTTTTCTATTTTTCCTACAAGAACTCATTATATATATATATATATATATATATATATATATATATATATATATTCCTCAAAGATAATTAAAACAAATTTCTTGAATAAAAAATATCACAGAATAAATAAAAGAAAAATCTTTAAATTAAGATCCCATTAAAGCAAGAAATCGAATGCATGCCACGTGTCCCGCCACCTCTTAATTGCATCGGCTGCCGTTCTCTCCACGCTCAGACTCTCTCTCGTGTTTCTGAGCTACTTTTTTAAGGCCCATTTCTCTTTATTAATCTCCAACAACAACACCCCACTTCTTCAGCACTCCACTATACTTCAATTCTCTTTAAAAATGGCGTCAACTCTCTCTCTCATCCTCTTCGTTCTCTCCGTCTTCTCCATCTCTGCCACTCATGCCACCCACCACCACGCCGCAGCTCCGGCGCCCTCCGTACACTGCTCCAGTTTGGTGCCGAAAATGGCTGACTGTTTGTCTTATGTGTCAAACGACAATACCACAACCAAACCAGAGAGCACTTGTTGCTCTGGATTGAAAATTGTGTTGAAAACTGATGCGGAGTGTCTCTGTGTGGCTTTCAAGAGTAGTGCTCAGTATGGTGTTGTTCTGAATGTCACCAAGGCTCTTGCTTTACCTGCTGCATGCAAGCTGCATGCCCCTTCTGTCTCTGACTGTGGATGTTAGTCTTTTTTTCCTTCATTTTCTGTTATTTTCCTTTGTGGGTTTTGTTTTGGTGGCTTGGCTGAGTTTAGGGATATGATTTGTGGTGATTTATTTTATTGGGTTTGTGTGTTGTTTTGCAGTGTCTTTGGCTCCCACTGGTTCTCCTGGTATGTTATGATCCTGATCTTTAATGATAATACTCTGCATCTTGGTATTTTAATTCTTGATTCTGTTGGGTTTCATTGTGATAACATTTACATGCAATCTATATTCATGCAGTTCAGAAGGTGATTACTATGATAAGGGTTTTTTTTATTTGTTGCAGACATTCTCTGCTTTGATTTGGTCTTGTCTACTAGATTTTTCTCACTTTTTTGATGAAAATAAAATGCTGATTCTGCTTTTGTTTAAGATCTATATTTCAAATAATGGAAGTACCAAATTTGGTAATTAGCTCTCACATTGGTCTATAACGAAGTAGATTACATGGGTTATGAGTTTGATTATACCTGTGGGCCAAAACCAACTCTGTGGGAAAAATGGCAGGGAAGGATACTTTTCTCAAGTCTCCTTCGGTTTATACATTAAATGTGTTGCTTGAGTTGACTTTATCATTTTGTTAGCATAACGAGTAAAAGGAGATGAGAGGTCCTCCCCACCCAAACACCGCCCCACATTGCTTGATGAGGAGAGTTGTTTATGGGGCAGGGTGATGAGGATAGTTATATGTGTGCAATTTTGCTTTTGATCATGTGAATTCGCGTGTCAAGTGGATAAGTTTTATCAAATTGGTTAATTGCTGTCACAGGTGTATCTCCACCATCTATTGCTGTTGCACCTAGTTCTACTTCGACCTCTGGATCGAACGAGCAAGCACAAGCACCATCTCCAGGGGCCTCAAGTTCTCAAGGGTTATCTATATCAGTCGGATCTCTAGCCATTGGCTTTGTAATTGCAGTGATCTCTAGTTTCTGAGATGTAATTGTGGTACCATTTTGAATCTGAGTGGAGAAGATACATATTATATGAGGACTAATTTGATGTTTAGCTTGAATAGTGGTATTTTGAGTACTTGCAGTAGCCCTCTTACTGAAGTTGTGACTAAAGTAGATATGAATTCATTGTCGCTCACTGAAAACTTCTTTTGTGGTTTGAATATCTTTTCAGTACATCAAAGTTCATATATGTTTATATTTTGATTTTTGTTTGTTAGCTTATGATTTTTGTGTGGAATAGTTTGAAAGGATTTGAACCTAATTATTTGTTAAAATTTCAGGCCAAATTGAATTAAAGTGTTTTATTTTTTAATATAGAATTGAAACGAAATTAAATTGAAATATTATTATTATTATTAGTTTTCATATTTTCAAGAAAATGGTCTGGGTTAACTCATCCATAGGAGGGGCGTCCAAGACTTTATAAGGGGCACATTGGATCTTAACACTCCCTGATCGCCTACATGCCCATGATTGAACGCTTCACGTAAAATACTTATCGAATGTTCACGTTAAATACTTAACGCTTATGAGAGGTTCAAACATTAATTAGGAAGGGAGGCTCGGTTATTATGTCTAACTCAGTTCAAAAGCTAGCACAGTTCAAAAGCTAGTGCCAAACTTAGTCTAAAAGCTATGAATTAAAGCCCATTTCATACTTATTTGATCCGATGATCAAAGACATATCATTTACTTAGTAGACCTAAATTAGAGTATTTTTAAGTTGACATATTATTTACTTAGTAGATTTAAATTAGAGTATTCTCAAGTTTGACAGAGAAAAAACTCAAATCTAAATATAGATTTACATAAAATTTATGATAATATTATATAATTTGATATGTATATAAAAGATAAAAAGAAATAAAAAGATGCTTAATGCTAAGTATTGTAAAAATTTTATATTATGTTAAATAGAAATTTTTATATATAGACTAAAAATGTCATTATCTCAAAAATAAATGAGTTTTTTTTTTGTCTGACTCAAAAATAAATGAGTTGATTTTCCATTTCCTCTGCAGTTGTTTGTTAACATTAGGCTTTAATTTTAGGGAAAGAGACACTTTGGAAACAGTCAGCATATTAATTATGGGCCACATTTTTATTTTTTTTTTACATTTATACAAATTAGGATTCCTAAAGACCTCCCAATTTTTTTTAAAGAAAAACAAATTAAGGTATATTATTAAGATAAATATTTGATACAATAATAAATACATAAATATCATTAATTATAATAAAATTCACATAGCATTCAGAATAAAATTACTATACATAATTTTAATAGGCATTAAATGAATACATTTTTTGGTCAAAAGGTAATCATACTTTGAGTAGTATATATAAGAATTTCACAAGTCATTTGTAGCGTATAAAAAAAGGAAAATTGAGTATGTATTTACATACATATAAGTTTGGCTTGATTCTTCATCTTTTGCAAGACTCTTAATTGAAGATATTGTGTAGTCTTCCGCAATTATAAGGTATGTTTAGAGATAAATTTATGTTATCTAGTTGACCATTGACCATGGAGGAGATAAACATGGATTATGATCTAGGTAATTGAATTCATAAATTGAGTTTATAAATATGTTCTTTCAGTAAAGATATTTTCTATTATTTGAAAAAAAAAAGTAAAAAAAAAAAAAAACCCATTTTCAAGTAGTGTCCCACTCATGCAATTATCAATCATAGCTCTTAAAAACCTATCATTAATCCAATTAATTAGGATAGCAAGGGAAGGGAAGCAGGTGGAGGTTTTAATTCGGCTTTGTGACTTGTGAAATGCTCTCATTGGAATGGGAGGACTATTTTATTTTATTTTATTTTATTTTTTAAATTATATTTTAAGTAAAATTAAAATTTATTTATAATCTTATTAAATATTTTCTTGATAGATCCAAAAAATAACCTCAATTAAAATAGGTTGAGGTTCAATTTATTTTAGGTAGATACTAATAATCTTCTAGACAGGACGGAGTTGCCTGTATGTCAATGGGTAAATTGACTATTGAATAAAAGGAAAAAAAACCCTAACAATCTAGCATGGGTGGACGAGGACAAAAGCATGGCTAGGAAGACACACAAATCCTTATTATTTATAATCAACTGCACATTATATTATTGTTTATATATATATATATATATATATATATATATATATATATATATATATATATATATATATTAATTAATTAAAAAAATATATTTAATAGCATTATAATAAAGCAATTATACAAAATTTTCAAAAAATAAAAACTCATCAAGAACACTAATAAATTTAAGATAATTATAAAAGTTTATTATTTATAAAATTATTTTTCCTACGCAATTATTATTACATATTAAAAATTTACATGTATTATTATATTTTTTTCAATAGATATTATATTACTGTCTAAATTAAGCAAAACAATTTTTTTTTTACTCTATTGGCTTAAACACTGTTTGGCATTGAATTTCAGAGTCTAAAACTGTTTTTCTGAATAGAAGCACCATTTTAGATGCTGTTGAGAAAAATAATTTAGAAAAAATTATTTTGTTATTTTAGTATTCTTACGACTAAAAATGATCAAATTTAATTTTTAATTATTTTTTAATACTCTCTAATTAATATATTTAAAAAAGTAATTTTCTCAATAACAATTTTAACAGCAATGTCAAACAGGCCCTTAATCTCTTAGCTCTGCTTCTGCTTTGTGGCAGTAATTTGTCCTTTTTTATTTTAGACGAAAAAAAAGAAGAAAACTTATGTAATATTACCCTTTTAAGACAAAAAAAAAATGATCTACTATCGATCCAAGACGTAAATATATGAATTCTAACTATTAAATATGGATTCAACCATATATATATAATATCTTGAGTCCATGATAGATTGACTATAGATAAAGATTTCCCTTTCTTGCCAAGGAAAAACTTGTTTATTTCTCTATAATAATTTGAAAGCTTGTCTAATGTTCTCTGGAACATCATAATTTTTTCCCTCTATGTTTTGGGTTTTCTAATTTACTTTTAGCTGGCATAGGCATGGTCTCAATTGTTAAGTAGTTGCAGAAAGTAAGAAATCCAGTCTCTGTTTTCTATTGTAGACCATTTTGAGAATTTCACCTCTGGTAATGCTCAACTTCTATTAAGTTAACAATGGCTTCATTTAGAATCTTCACCCTTGACAATGATATCTGAAAAACCTCTTCGATTCATTTCAGAATCAAAATCAGTCAAAATTGAATTGATTAAAACTGATTTTGAACAAGAATAAAATCAATCTGCTCTCCAAAGTTAGATTTAATTAAATGCATAAAAATTCCTGACAGGTTCTTTGAAAAAAAATTCTGAATCAATTTTCAGCCAAAGCAGCTAAAATTGTCATATTTAGCAATTTCAAGTCCTTATAGACTTTGTTATATCTCATAGTCTGCAAATATGTTTGAGTTTAGAACATACATGATCCTTGTAGATTATAAAACATTCACCAAAAACCAAGGAATCATCAAGCCTGCACATGTATTCTCAAAAACAATAGGTCAAACTATTGAAATCAATGATGAAAGCATCAGTCAAACAATTATAAGAGCTTTTTAACAAATTCCTTAATGACAGACATTATTCCAATAGTGCACAGATAATCAGTGGCCATAGTTTCTTTTTGGGGTTGCTTTTCATTCAGATTCCTGATGACCTCATACGTTAGTTAAACAAATGACAATTCCCAATAGAATATACAACAATAAAAGCTAATTCAAAGGATATGTGTGAAAACACCATTCAGCTATAGCCTGCAGCATCATGCCATCAGAGATGCTCCTAGAGCCAGAGAGAAGTGTCCCAAGCACAATACAACATGGACACATGGATGCATAGATGAATAGATAAGATGGACAAAGGAAATATGCACATTTATGTTAAATTCCCCTGATGAAATTTAACTAAACAAACTAAAAGACTACATTTAAAAGTCTTCCAAGTAGTGCCATAATGTATTCCTACAATGAATTTGAGGCATCTGATACTTGACTTCCTTCAAAAATTGCTCTTGCCATCTATCTGTCAACAATTGCATCTGAGAGACTTTCAGACATACCAATTCTCTAAGGTCTTTTTATTAAAATATTGCCATCTAACAGGAGTACTGGACATTGACGCGGAACATACATAACAAGCATCATTTGATTAAACAGGAGCTGGGTTTATATTCTGATGTCTATGGCCAACAACCTGTAAACTGACCGGAAAGAAGAGTGAATATCATGAAGACATCACAGGCTCTTAAGAGGAAATGTTTCGTATCCTCCCAAAAACATTGTGCGGAAAAGTCGTGGAAACTCAATATTTTATCTATTTATTTATTTATTTTATTAGTTAATAATAATTTAATATATTTAATATAAAAAAATATTTTATTAGATGGCCTGCTTATTTATTTAATTATATATATATTATTTTTAAAATTAAATATATATTTATAATCTGAATAACCCAGTTCAATAATAACTCTTATCTCAATTTTAAATCTAATAGAATTCTTAAAGTATATATACCATAATTATATTTTTCTGCAAAACTGTACTCTCAAAGCTTGTTTATTACCTTCTTTTCTGTCAAATACTCTCAAATAGGTATTTTTTATCATCTTATATATATATATATATATATAAATTTACGATTTATAATCTGATGTGCGCAGAGAATTCCTAAATTCTTACTTCTCTATTCACCACCTTGGATTCTGTTTTCAAAGTAAAAATTCCCTTTCTTTATTCAATAATGGGTGAATTTGATTTTTATTTTCCTTCCTTGAATTGTTACAACTATATTATAGAAATTCATTTTTTTTCTTTTTCTTTGACCATTAGTATTGAATTGGGTTGATTATGATTATTGTTGGACAATAACTTATTTTTACATCACAAAAAAAAAAAGAAAATATATAAAAGGTTTCCTCCTTTACCAATACTTATAACACACACACACCCACATACACACACACACACACACACACACATATATATAAGAGTTGGCTTCGTTGTCCCACAGTTGACTTCGTTGTCCCATAGACCGTCAGTACATTCCATGCGTCCCTGTTCGTCCACCAAAAAAAAAAAAAGAAAAAAAAAAAATATATATATATATATATGTATATTAAAGTTATTTTATTTTATTATTATTTGATATTTTTCTTTTATATTTTGGGTGTGTAGAAGATTCGAATATTCAATTTGTCAGTTGAAATTGTCTCTCTTTTATTGAATCTAGCTATTATTTTGGGGGTTCCAGGTGAGTGGTAATTATAGTACATGACACCGTTTTAGTCCCTTTTAAAATTCCTTAGTATTAAAATTGTTATTAAATAAAATTTTAAATCAGTATTCTAACAATTATTTTACATGTGAGATTCTAGAGTTTTATTTTATTATTGAAATTTATTCCGATTTTGATTAAATAATTGATTTTGTCAATTATCTCTGCATTAGAGCCATTAGGATCTCGGGAATAGGCCTTTAATGTCTTTATATTGATTGATATCTGAATATAAAATTTATCGATGTGTTACACTGAATTTATTTGAGAATGATTTGATCTTGTTGACTCTCTGAAATTATTAAAATAAACTGTTGGAATTACACTATCAGGTATTATTTGCTATCTGAAATTTTTTTGTGAGTTTTGAATGATTTGTACAATTTGATTTTTTGTTTTGAATTGGTACATGTGCCCAATATCTGTATCTGCTATCTGACCTTGCCGTGTGGACTATCACAGTATTAGGTTGCATTGTTGAGTCATGCATCATTGCACTTTATGGTTTGCATTAGTATCATATGCATTGATATCTGTGAAGGAGAAGGAAGGTATCTAATATTTGGTAGGGCGCTTACCATCTGGCCTTTGATGATGTGGGGTATCATCACCCTGGTGTACTGTATCATAAAATTTTATCGAATGAATTTCTTTTATATATATATTTTATGAAATTATTTTATTAATGATTTTGATAGCATGAGCATAATTTTATTGAATAGAAAATTTATTATGAAATTAATCAAGCATCTGCCTGTTCCTGTTCTTGTTTCATTGTGTGCTGTAATTATCATTCACTGAGCATTAGCTCAAACCACGTTTTCTCTGTCTGTTATTTATTTCAGATCAGTAGAATTCTGCAGCTGATCCAAATATTCAGTCCATTTTATGGAGAGTTACAATCTTTGATTTGTTCTCATAGTATGCCGGAATTCATGTTTCCTCGGGCTAATAATTAGTTTAGTTTATTGAACAGTTTAAGTTTTTATTTGAAATCTATAGAGACTCCGCAGTTTACTTATGGGATATTTATGATGTTTATTCAGTATTTTATTTATTTGGATTTTATTTATTTATTTATTTTTTATTAGTAAGTGACAATACATTTATTCAAGATACTCTAATAAGGCTTGCATGATTTAAGAATATTTAAATTATGCGCCGGTCATGGCACATAATTTTAGGTCGTGACAAAGTTGGTATCAGAGCCCTGCTGAGGTCTAGTAAACTTGCGGAGCATAGGATCCTTAACGTCTTTTCAGTTTATCATTGCTTTAGATATCTGCGTCCTTCGTACTTTTTCACCTGTCTTAATTTGGCTCACATTTTCAAATTTAATGCTTGTTTATTAAAATGAATAGGTGCCTGGGTCTGTTAGACGTAAGAGGAGAACTAGGGCCAAGGGTCTTAATGGTGCAAACCTTGATCCAACAGGGGAGGTACCACCTCAAACTATTAATCAGACATCTGAATAAACGCCTATGGCTAAGACTGGGGCACAACCATTCTAATTAGCTACTGCAACTCAAGTACCTAGAGTTGGTCAGGTTACTGTGGCAGATCTGGCAACGAGATTGCATGGAGTGAATCGTGCTATTAATACTATAACTGAGTCCCTTACAACTCAATCATAGCAACCAGTGGTTGGCTCTATTTCAGTACCAACTCAGGATAGGGCTCGATTCCTTGACTCTATAGACTTTCTCAAGCTAAAACCAAAGGAGTTCACTGGAGAGGATGCATTAGCTGATTCCTTAGATTTTCTAGATGACATGGAGAGGTGTCATGACACAATGGGTTGCAGTAGTGCTAGGATGGTGATGTTAGCAGGAAATCAGCTTAAGGGAATTACTCGTGAGTGGTATATCTCTAAAAAGAATGGGCAACCCGAAGGTTCTATCCTCTGGCCTGAGTTTCACTATCTCTTCTTAGAGCGATTTCTCCCTCCTAGTGTGCAAGAGGCTAAGGCTTTGAAGTTTGAAACCTTGAAGCAAGGTAAAATGACAGTTACAGAGTCTGAGATGAAGTTTACCAAATTATCCCGCTATGGTAAACACTTGATTCCAAATGAGGAGAAGAAGGCTTGCAGGATTGAAAGGGGCTTATGAGACAGGCTAATTGATCATGTAGCTCCTTTACGACTACTTAAATATGAGGAGGTGGTTGATCGAGCTAGACAGATAGAGATGTATGATGATGAACATTGGGCTCGTTAGCAGCACAAGCGGTTTAAGAAAGATAGTCAAGGTAATCAGTTTAACAGAGGACAGAGTCATCAGGGTTCTTATCAAGATAATAAGCAGGGTCCTCAGTCTACATTTGGCAATAGGGCACATCAATCTGGAGTTAGTCAAGGACATGAGCAGAGGACTCATGTAGGGAATGCTCGATATAATCAGATTAGCACTGGGCCTGTTACCACTTCTTGTCAGCACTGTGGTAAGCCACATAAGGGCACTTGTCATTGGATCTCGGGAGCATGCTTTGGTTGTGGACAGCTTGGACACCGTAGACAGGACTGTCCTACTAGTGGGACAACTGAGGGTACTGGTCAGGCAGCACATTCTGCTCTCTCTCGGGTTCAGCTAGTTTCACAGTATAGTGGTAGAAGTCAGGGTTCTGGTGCTCTTAGTCAGGGTGGTAGAGGTTCTGGTGGTAGAGGATTTGCTCAAAATCAGGGACAGACATCTGGTGATAGAGGTTAAGCCAGGGTTTTTGCTTTGACTCAGTAGGATGCTCAGGCATCTAATGCAGTAGTGACAGGTACACTTTCTATTTGTTCATTTGATGCTCGAATACTGTTTGATCCCAGTTCCACTCATTCCTTTGTTTCTCCATACTTTTCCATGATATTTAGTACACCACCTACTTTGTTAGAGTATCCGTTATCTGTATCAACACCTATGGGAAATGCAATAGACACTGATATGGTGTATAGGGGATGTATAGTTCACATTGGAGATAAGAATTTAGCTGCAGATCTTGTTTCTTTGTATATGTTTGAGTTTGATGTGATTTTAGGTATGGATTGGTTAGCCACTTATCATGTTTCATTGGATTGTCATAATAAAGTTGTACTCTTTAAAATTCCTAGGGAGGTAGAATTTCAATTTCAGGGAGATCGCAGTATAGCCTCTAGTAATCTTATCTCAGTAGTGAGTGCTAGTCGATTATTGCAAAAGAGGTGTAAGGGGTATCTAGCTTATGTTAGAGACGTTCAGGTAGAAGGTGCAGGTTTGGAGAATGGTGCAGTGGTTAAGGAGTTTTCTGATGTGTTTCTAGAAGATTTATTAGGTTTACCCCTGGAGCGAGAGGTAGAGTTTGGTATAGACTTAGTTCCTGGAACTGAGCCCATATCTATGCCACCTCATCGCATGGCACCCGCAGAACTTAAGGAGTTGAAGGAGCAGCTACAGGACGTACTAGATAAGGGGTTTATTTGCCCTAGTGTTTCTCCATGGGGTGCTCCTGTGTTATTTGTGTGGAAGAATGATGGGTCTTTGAGAATGTGCATTGATTATAAGTAATTGAATAAGGTGACTGTGCGTAATAAGTATCCTCTTCCACGCATAGATGACCTGTTTGACCAACTTTAAGGTGCAAAGTATTTTTTCAATATTGATTTTCGATCTGGGTATCATCAATTGAGGGTCAAGAAAGAAGACATACTCATGACGGCCTTTAGGACTAAGTATGGACACTATGAATTTCTTGTAATGTCTTTTGGTCTTACCAATGCTCCAGCTCATGAATAGAGTTTTCAAGCCTTTCTTAGATCAATTTGTTATAGTGTTCATCGATGACATTCTAGTGTACTCAAAGAGTAAAGAGGAGCATGAGCAACATTTGAGAATTGTCCTTCAAACCTACGGGAACATAAGCTATATGCTAAGTTCTCAAAATGTGAGTTTTGGTTAGATACCGTGGCTTTCCTAGGCCATACAGTATCTAAGGATGGGGTGTGTGTTGATAAGAAAAAAGTTGAGGCAGTGCTTCATTGGTCTAGACCCACAACTGTGTCAGAAATTCGTAGTTTCTTGGGTTTAGCAGAGTATTATAGATGGTTTGTTCAAGACTTCTCTCATATTGCAGCACCTTTAATTAAGTTGACATAGAAAAATATGAAATTTCAGTGGTTTGAGGCTTGTGAAAAATGTTTTCAGGAGCTTAAGACTTGTTTAACTACTGCACCAGTGTTAGCCCTTCCGTCTGGATCAGGGGGTTATGTAGTGTATTGTGATGCTTCTAGGATTGGTTTAGGATGTGTTTTGATACAGCATGGACGAGTTATTGCATATACTTCTCATTAGTTGAAAAGATACGAGCAGAATTATCCAACTCATGATTTGGAAATGGCTGCAGTCATTTTTGCTTTGAAAATCTGGAGGCACTATCTGTATGGTGAGACTTGTGAAATCTTCACTGACCACAAAAGTCTCAAATACATCTTTGATGAATGTGATCTTAATCTTAGGCAAAGGAGATGGGTAGAATTGCTGAAAGATTATGATTGTGCCATACAGTATCACCCTGGAAAAGCTAATGTGATGGCTGATACTCTAAGCAAGAAGTCTTCTGATAGTTTAGCCCATATATCTACCAAGAGGAGGCCTCTGATTGGTGAATTACATGAGTTGCTAGATCAGGGAGTAGAGTTTGAAATCATAGCTAGATCATTCTTAGCACATTTTCGAGTTAGGCCTATTTTGATTGATCGAATTAAGGCTGCTCAAAAGAGGGATTCTCAGTTGTGTGAGATTATAGATAGTATTCATCAAGGCCAAGCTCAAGGGTTCATGTTAAATGATGATGGAGTTCTTCGTTATGGCACTAGACTTTGTGTCCCCAATGTTGATGAGTTGAGAAGAGAAATCATGGAGGAGGCACACCATTCTGCTTACACAGTACACCTAGGTTGAACTAAGATGTACCGTGATTTAAGGGAGCATTATTGGTGGGGTGGCATGAAGAGGGATGTTGCAGACTTTGTTGCTAAATGTTTGATTTATCAATAGGTTGAGGTAGAACATCAGAGACCTTCTGGGTTACTTCAGCCATTGCCTATTCCAGAGTGGAAGTGGGAGCACATTGCTATGGAGTTTGTTGTGGGTTTACCTAGTACACGAGATCGTTACAATACAATCTGGGTGATAGTGGACAGATTGACAAAATCTGCTCATTTCCTTCTTATGAAGACTACATATGACTTTGCTAAACTTACACAGTTGTATATAAATAAGATTGTTAGTCTTCATGGTGTTCCAGTTTCCATTGTTTATGATCATTGTACTCAGTTTACTTCTCGATTTTGGAAGAAATTCCAAGAAGCTTTAGGAACACGGGTAGACTTTAGTACTGCTTTTCACTCTCAGATAGATGGACAATCAGAAAGGACCATACAGACATTAGAGGACATACTTCGTGCATGTGTTATGGATTTTGGTGGCTGTTGGGATCATCATTTGCCTTTAGTGGAGTTTGCTTATAATAATAGTTATCAGGCAAGTATAGAGATGGCTCCATATGAGGCATTATATGGTTGAAAGTGTAGGTCACTGATTTGTTGGGATGAAGTTGGAGAAAGAAGGCTTACTAGACCAGAGTTGATACAGCTAACTTCAGAGAAGGTTCAGCTAATTCGTGATAGACTTTTGACTGCTCAAGTCGACAAAGAAGTTATGCTGACCCTAAGCGTACAGATGTAGAGTTTATGGTTGGTGATCATGTATTTCTGAGAGTTTCACCTATGAAAGAATCATGAGGTTTGGAAAGAAAGGGAAGCTTAGCCTTCATTTTGTTGGTCCATTTGAAATTTTGGAAAGAATTGGAGCAATTGCTTACCGTTTAGCCCTTCCACCTTGTTTTGCACATGTACATCCAGTTTTCCATATTTCTATGCTTAGGAAGTATGTACCAGATCCATCTCATGTTTTGCAACCTCAGACCATACAATTTAAAGATGATATGTCATATGAGGAGCACTAGTAAAGATTTTAGATCGACAAATTAGAAAACTCTGGTCTAAGGAAGTGGCTTTGGTAAAAGTCTTGTGGATAATCACTCAAGTAGTGAGGCCATATGGGAGGCAGAATCTGAAATGCGAGCCAAACATCCTCACTTATTTAATTCTTCAGGTTAGGAATTTGTCTGTTTAAATTCGGGGACCGAATTTCTTTTAAGGGGGGGAGTATGTGGAAACCCAAAATTTTATTTATTTATTTATTTATTTTAATTAGCTAACAATAATTTAATATAGTTAATATAAAAAATAATATTTTATTGGATGGCCTACTTATTTATTTAATTATATATATATTATTTTTGAAATTAAATATATATTTATAATCTGAACAACCAAGTTCAATAATAACTCTTATCCCAATTTTAAACCTAATAGAATTCTTGAAGTATATACCATAATTATATCTTTCTGTAAAACTGTACTCTCAAAGCCTGTTTACTACCTTCTTTTCTGCCAAATACTCTCAAATCGGTATTTTTCATCATCTTTTATTTATTGTTATAATATATATATATATATATATATATATATATATATATATATAAATTTACGATCTATAATCTGATGTGCGCAGAGAATCCCTAAATTCTTACTTCTCTATTCACCACCTTGGATTCTATTTTCAAGGTAAAAATTCCCTTTCTTTGTTCAATAATGGGTGAATTTGATTTTTATTTTCTTTCCTTGAATTGTTACAACTATACTATAGAAATTCATTTTTTTTTCTTTTTCTTTTACCATTAGTATTGAATTGGATTGATCATGATTACTGTTGAACAATAGATTAATTTTACATTATAAAAAAAAAAAAATATATATATATATATATATATATATATATATATATATATATATATATATATATAAAAGGTTTCCTCCTTTACCGATACTTGTAACACACACACAGACACACACACACACACACACATTATATATAAGAGTTGGCTTCGTTGTCCCACAGACCGTCAGTACATTCCATGAGTCCCTGTTCGTCCATTGAAATATATATATATATATATATATATATATATATATATATATATATATATATATATATATATATATATATATATATATATATATATATATATATATATATTAAAGTTATTTTATTTTATTATTATTTGATATTTTTCTTTTATATTTTGGGTGTGTAGGAGATTCGAATATTCAATTTATCAGTTGAAATTGTCTCTTTTTTATTGAATCTAGCTATTATTTTGGAGGTTCCAGGTGAGTGATAATTATAGTACATGGTACTGTTTTAGTCCCTTTTAAAATTCTTTAGCATTAAAATTGTTATTAAATGAAATTTTAAATCAGTATTTTAACAATTATTTTACATGTGAGGTTCTAGAGTTTTATTTTATTATTGAATTTTATTTCGATTTTGATTAAATAATTGATTTTGTCAATTATCTCTGCGTTAGAGCCATTAGGATCCCGGGAATAGGCCTTTAATGTCTTTTTATTGATTGATATTTGAATATAAAATTTATCAATGTGTTACACTGAATTTATTTGAGATTGATTTGATCTTATTGATTCTCTGAAATTATTGAAATAAATAATTGGAATTGCACTATCAGTTATTATTTGCTATCTGGAATTTTTTTATGGGTTTTGATTGATTTTTACAATTTAATTTTCTGTTTTGAATTGGTACCTGTGCTCAGTATCTGTATCTGTTATCTAGCCCCGCCGTGTGGACTATCACAGTATTAGGTTGCATTGTTGAGTCATGCATCATTGCACTTTATGGTTTGCATTAGCATCATATGCATTGATATTTGTGAAGGAGGAGGAAGGTATCTAATATTTGGTAGCGCGCTTACCATGTGGCCTTTGGTGATGTGGGGTATCATATACCCAATCTCTGATAATAAATGGGTTAGTCCAGTACATGTAGTTCCTAAGAAAGGTGGGACAACAACTACATGTTATCCAAAATGCAAGCAATGAACTAATCCCTACTAGAGTAGTCACTGGTTGGCAAATGTGCATAGACTATAGAAAATTGAACAGTGCCACCAGAAAAGACCATTTCCCTCTCCTCTTCATTGACCAAATGTTAGAAAGATTGGCAAAACACTCCTATTTCTGTTATCTAGATGGGCATTCGGGATTCTTTCAAATTCCTATTCACCCATAAGACCAAGAAAATACAACATTCACTTGTCCCTATGGAACATTTGCATATAGGAGAATGCCTTTTGGTCTTTGTAATGCCCCTGCTACCTTTCAAATATGCATGATGGCTATCTTTTCTGATTATATTGAAGATATCATGGAAGTTTTTATGGATGATTTTTCCGTTTATGGAACTACTTTTGATAATTGCCTAGCTAATTTATTTAAGGTGTTGCAAAGATGTAAAGAATCAAACCTGGTCCTAAATTGGAAAAAATGCCACTTTATGGTAAGGGAAGGCATAGTTCTGGGACATTTGATATCAGAAAGAGGAATTGAAGTAAATAAGGCAAAAATTGAGATCATTGAAAACATGCCACCACCAACATCAGTCAAGGAAGTGCGAAGCTTTTTGGGATATGCAGGATTCTACAGAAGATTTATCAAGGACTTTTCCAAAATAGCTAAGCCACTTACTAACTTGTTAAGTCAAGATGTTCCCTTTGATTTTGATGAAAATTGCCTTGTTTCCTTTAACAGGATAAAAGAAGCCCTGATATCACTACCAATAATGCAACCACCGAATTGGGAGCTACCATTCGAGGTTATGTACGACGCGAGCGACTTTGCAGTTGGAGCAGTGCTCGGGCAAAGAAAGGATAAAAAGCTTCATGCTATTTATTATGCTAGCAAGACATTAGATGATGCGCAAATCAATTATGCCACTACAGAAAAGGAATTCCTAGCAGTGGTATTTGCAATGGACAAGTTCAGATCTTACCTCATTGGGACAAAAGTCATTGTATTCACAGATCATGCTGCAATCCGGTACCTTTTGAATAAGAAGGAAGCAAAACCAAGGCTAATTCGATGGATTTTACTCCTGTAAGAATTTGGCCTTGAAATAAAGGACAAAAAGGGATCCAAAAATATAGTAGCTGACCATCTTTCCATACTAAAATTGGAATACATGGAGGACTTTGAAGATCTACCAATTAATGATTCATTTCCTGACGAACAATTACTTGCATTCTCTAAAGCTCCATGGCACGCTGATTTTGTTAATTTTCTTATATGCAGGATATTGCCTCCAAACATGACTTATCAGCAAAGGAAGAAATTCCTACATGATGTAAGATATTACTTATGGGAGAAACCTCTACTATACAAGAGATGTAATGATGGGCTGATAAGAAGATGCATACCAGAAGAAGATATGGAAAGTGTCATTTATCACTGCCATTCATCACTATATGAAGGACATTTCGGCACTACAAAAATCGAAGCAAAAATTTTGCAAGTAGGGTTTTACTGGCCACATCTGTTTAAGGATGTAAGATCCTTTGTGCTAGGTTGTGATCAATACCAAAGAACAGGTAATAGTTCAAGAAGGAATGAAATGCCATTGCATGGTATACTTGAGATAGAATTGTTCAATGTATGGGGAATAGACTTCATGGGCCCATTTCCCTCTTCCCATGAAAACAAGTATATTCTGGTTGGAGTTGATTATGTATCAAAATGGGTAGAAGCAATTGCGACACCAACCAACAATGCTAGAGTTGTCACAAGGTTCCTTAAGAAAAACATCTTCACAAGATTTGGCACACCACGAGCAATAATCAGTGATGGAGGAAGTCACTTCTGCAATCAATAATTCGAAACACTACTGAAAAAGTATGGAGTGACTCACAAGGTGGCCACACCTTACCATCCTCAAACCAGCGGTCAAGTAGAAATATCAAACAGGGAACTGAAATAGATTCTAGAGAAAACCGTAAACAGATCCTGAATAAAACCGTAAACAGATCCAGGAAGGGCTGGTGCATAAAGTTAGATGATGCACTTTGGACATACCGCACTGCATATAAAACCCCAATTGGCACAATACCCTTCCGTCTGGTTTATGGAAAATCATGTCATCTCCCTGTTGAACTTGAGCATAAAGCTTATTGAGCAATTTAGATCCTAAATTTTGACCTCAAAGTTGCTGGTGAGAAAAGGCTCCTACAACTGAATGAATTGGAAGAAATCCGATAGAATGCATACAAAAATGCCAAAATCTTCAAGGAAAAAACCAAAAGATGGCATGATAAGTGCATAGCAAGGAAAGAGATAAAAGAAGGAGATTTTGTCCTCTTATTCAACTCTCGATTGAAACTCTTTCCTGGGAAGCTGAAATCAAGATGGTCCGGACCTTTCAAGGTCACCCAAGTCTTCCCACATGGAGCAGTAGAAGTATGGAGCTAAACCTTAGGCGCATTCAAGGTCAATGGGCAGAGGCTGAAGCCTTACTTTCAGGGAGAACCCATAGAAACGAGAGTCAATTGTACTCTCGATCTTCCTATTGACAGACCATAAACAAGTAAAGTCCAGCTAAAGACTATAAACAAGCACTTTTTGAGAGGCAACCCAAAACTTTTCTAAACTTTCCTTTTCTTTTCTTTTTCGTATTGGATTTTTGTTTTATACTCATTAGCATTTCACTTTGTAAGAATTTCTTGAAAAGGGGACTAGAGATCAAGAGAGGGAAGGAATCACCAAATCCAAACCACAAAAGGGAATTTGGAGAAAACCAGGGAAGTAGCTCTATTACTCAACTTTACATCCATTTCATGTGTTGTGATGATAAAACTTTTCATTTTCCAAAGATTTGGAAAATCAGAAAATTACATGGGTCATGTACTGGCTTTACACGCCCCGTGTAAATTTCTGAAAGTCCATAAATTTCATGCAATCTCAACCCTTTAGGAGACAGAAAATTACACGGGTCCATAGCCCAATTTACACGGACCATGTAATGTCTCTAGCAGAATAACTAAGAGACAAAAGGTTACACGGGGCTCCTTGTATTTTACATGGGCCGTGTAACAAATCCAGTAAAGAAACTCGAGAAACAAAAAGTTACACGGATCCCAGAGTTCATTTACACGGGCCGTGTACTATGACAGATTTAAAAAATTTCGGGCATAAATTTACACGACTCTACATGTCGGGACTCGTGTAGTGATACACGACCCGTGTATTTCATAGCAGACGCAACTCCTGGGGCGCAAAACGCGCGAAACGAAGAGTCCTAATGACTCTTTAAATGTACCCCTAGCATTAAAACCCTTCATAAACACAAAAACCTTCATCTCCTCCCTTCTTAGCCTATAAAAACCTCTCAAATCTCATCTCCTTTCACCAAAAATCCTATTTTTCTCCTTCCCAAAAACTCATCCATAGTTCCTACAAAGAGATCTGCAAGAAGGATCGGCTCTTCTTCAAGGCAAAGAGGAGAATCCTCACCTTCTCCACCCCAGCCTCCAACCCAATGCCCAAGAACAAGGGTAGCCACTCCCCAACCATCTCAACAAGCCCCCCCCTCCACCGCAACCACAGCCACAACCCGCTCCACAACCTGAAATCTCTATTTCTTAGGGATTTCGAGATGATGCCCACAAAGCAATGTGCATCCGACTTCATGCCCGAAAAATATCCTCCACCAAATACATGGATTTCCTGCTTTTGGAGCAAATCGGGTTGCAAGAGGAAATCAATGGGCTACTTGACAGCATTTGATAGACAAGGTTCGCCCAACTCCAATTTCCGGCCTACAAAGACACAACGCTAAAATTTTTTAGTAGCTTCAAGGCCAACTTATGGCCCACCGACAGGGAGGATGGGCAGAATTGAGTTTCGCTTGCTTGGTGTAGACCGGGTAATGAACATGGACGAGTTCAATACCATCTTCGACTTTGACAGTGCCGGCCACCAAGAGATTCCAAGGAATCGCATACTGTATAATAATATCAACTTTTGGGATTCCATTGCACCGAACACAGAGCCGTACAACTCCAGCAAATCTAAATCCATGGGCATCACTAGTCCAGCACTGCGATACATACATCGGTTCACCGCCCACACCATCATGGGTCGTGGCGATAGCCTTGGCATTGTGAACGCCAATGAGCTTTTCTTTTTGTGGTGTATGGTCACCAGACAACGGTGCAGCACTGGCTTCTTCTTGTGCAACCATCTCCGACACCTTTGCCATCAGTCTATCGAGCACATTGTGCTTGGAGGCCTTGTCACAACCATTTCCCTCCACTTCAGCTTCATTCCAGGACATCACAGGCTACGCTTTGTTACTGGAACGTCGAGAATTGATCAAACTATCTGTACATCCATGGGGATATATAAGAAGGTGGGCAACAAATGCTACTTGGTGGATGCCGAAGGAAACACCATCCCTTGGAGAGACGGGACAAGAGAGGGACCTGGCGAGACTTCACAGCCTCAAGAAGAAGGGCAAGGGCGGATGTTCGAAGAGTCCCCCATTATAGTGCCCCCATACACACCACCACCGATAAATCCAATCCTCGCATACCTGCAATGCATGGAGACCACAATGGCAAGATGTGAGCTATCGAGGACAGCCTCCAAGAAGCACACAATAAGCTAGACATGCTAATGGACAAGTTAGATGATGAGGATGAGGAGGAAGAGGAGACAGGATTACCAGCATCACCATCACCACCATCATCATCATCAGAGGCCTTTTAGAGCTAGGACTATAGGATAGGATCTTTATTGTAATATCTTACATGCCCTAGTCCTAACTTGCAACCATAGGTTTCTTTTATTTGCTTTATGTTCAAAAATTTTCCATACTTAATAAATAATATGCTTCCTTAAAATTTTTGTACATTTGCTCTGATTTTGCACATTATGTTAACATTGAGGACAATGTCTAGTTTAAGTTTGGGGGGGATACATTTGCACTTGCATATCATCACATGTACATCATTGCATTGTTTAAATTCAGCTACATTATTCTTGCGTATCAAAATTTTCGAGAATTTTTGAAAATTTTTGGATTGTAAATCGTGAAACTTATCACTATAACCAAATTCTTAGTAAGCTAATAATTGAACTCCACGGGATAGAGGAATGAACGTATCTAGATAGGCAAAAAGGGATTCTAACATGTTATTTGTGAAGAAACTAATATCTTTAATGGAACTAGACTAGTTAAACCTCTTCATAACTATTAATTTATCATATTGAACTTGTAAAATTAGGAGAACAATTTTTGAAACACAAGCAAACTTAAAAAATTGCCTCACTAGCTCTAGAACATATCTCTTGGACCTATCAAGGCGAAATCCTAGCATATGCTTGATGAAGAAATGATTAAGGCATTCTTTGATATAGCCTCACTAATCCTTAGCCACCCCTAATTAAAATGTATATCCCTTGTAGCCAACTTGAAGCCTATGTTCATCCCTTAAAATTTATTGCTTACCCATGTTATTTACCTAACCCCTAACCTAAACACCTACCATACCCTTTTGAGGAAGCAAAATGCATAAAGAAAATAAAGAGAGGATGTGGAACTCAAGAAAGAATGCAAGTGTGCAATTGAAACCAAAGAAAAAATTTGCCTTTCCAACCCAGCAAAAGCAATGAGTTTGGGGGAGAAGAAAAAAAGGAAAAAAAAAAAAAAAAGAAGTCCCAAGATAAGTATCATGGAAGCATGCTTGGCAATATAAAAGCCAAAAACCTTTCCTCTCCATGCAAAATATGTAGAAACAAACTCAGTATACTTGGATTTTATGCATACATGCTATCCTTATATTTGCATTCCCTAAAAACCTTTTCATTGGCAACCAAGTTTATCCCTCTAGCCCCGTTACAACCCTTTTAAAGACCTTTTGATCTTTTGAAAAAGCACATGCTACATTAGTGGAGATAGAAAATTGAGATATGCCTATGGAGTTGGAATTGAAATACTTCATCTCAATTACTCACGAAAGAGGCAGATTTGGGGGAGTTAGTGTTTCTTAATTCTATCCCGATAAATCAGGTTGTTTGTGGCTTGTTAATGGTCTTGTATAGAGGAATAATTAGTCAAAATACCATGAAACGATGTGAAGTTCCAAACAGGCAGCTATTAGAACCCTTATGCCTTGAAAGAGGGAAATTGGTATGAAGGTTTGAGGAGTTTAATTCTATGCTTATTAAATTGATGGTTGTATTCCTAAGTATCCTCGAAAATGTGTTTTAAAACAGAGTTTTGCTTTACTTGAAGATAAGCAAAAGTTTGAGTTTGGGGGTATTTGATACACTTGAATTGTATAGATGTTTTTAAGCACATTTGCATACTATTTCATAGCATTTAGGCAAGTATTTTCATGCATAATAGTTGATTTCAATAGTTTTAGTCATTTTTATCATAAAGCACTTAATTCCATGTTTTCTACATCATTTCAGGTGTTTGGGTGAAGCTACAGAGTATAGGAGTGCAAGAAAAGCTTGGAAGAGTCAAGAGACAGAGAATTGCTGCATATACAAAGTACACGGGTCGTGTAAACCAAGTCCCAGACCCTTATAAATCTCTGCCAGAAGAAAGCCAAGAGAATCGATGAGAAACACAAGTACACGGCTCGTGTAATCAGACCCCTGTAGTTGGCACAGACCTGTGTAACTTTTTGTGCCAAAACAAGACCACGCGATTCTCCTCCAGCAAGTTACACGGCCCTACTTTGCGGGACCCGTGTAGTGACACACTGCCGCGGTACTATGTCGCACGGCTTTATAACTCGAATTTCCCTCCTGTTTTCAGATAAAAACGAGACTCCTAAGGCCCTTTGGACTCAAAGCAACCTAACCCTAAAGCAACCAATATAAATAGAAAAGAAAACATCAAAAGGTGGGTGTGAAAAAAGGGACGCAGGGATTACTGCTGAAGGCTACTGCTGTCGAGCTCCGCATCAGTACCAAAAGAAGTTTTCTAGCTGAAGCTCCACAAGATCAAAGCTACAAATTATCTTCAGTTCCTTCGTTTTATCTCCCTAGACAGATTTTTATTGCTTTATTTCTTTTACATGATCTTCTTTTTACTGTTTTTACCTTTTATCATAATGTTTGTTGAACTCACCATGAGTGAGTAGTTTCCTTATTCTAGATTTGGAAGAGTAATGTTTGTAATTATTATTATGGATGAACATTAAGTTTTATTCACTGGATTTGAGATTCGTTTCTTGATTTAATTTTTTGTGATCTTAATGTATGCTATGTGATGGTACCCACTTAGACATGATTGTAGATATTGATTGAAGGACTGAAATGTGAAGATTAACATTAGAAAATCAAGATCTTAAACCTAGGAAATCTGACCTACACATAGGCTAATACTTTTGTGGAATCTAAAAATTGGTCAAAGGTCTTAAAGGATTTTAATTAATTTGATCACCACAAAAGTAGGGTTTGAGTTAATTAAAATACACCCTAGATGTCTTAAGAGAGTATTTAGAATAACTTATGACTAATTTCCATCAAGGAAAATAATTCTCAATTCAGTAAATAAACGAGATAACGTCCCTAATAAGATTCAAGTGTGAAATCTTAACTCCAGAATTATTCCAAAAATAGATTACTTTATTTTAAGTTTACTATTCTAGTGTTTAAAGTTAACAAAATTCACTCCCTAAATATTCGATAGCTAGTCAAAATTACAGTATAGATTAGTACTTGCTAAACAAATATCCTCGTGAAAACGTTACTTGTTAGACATCCATGCACTTACAGGATTGTAAAATCAGCGAACAAAAGACACGGCCTGTCCAGAAAAAGACATGATTCTTTGTGAAAACAAGGAAACTATGAAGGAGGTGGAGAGAGATCAAAGGATTTGAAGAGGGTGGATTCGAAAGGGGCTAATGGTGTTGATTTGGATGCTTTGGTGATCAGTCAGAGAAGGGGAATGGGACTGGAGACAGGAGAGAAAGCAATATCACAGAGGGAAAAAGACTTCAGAGAGAGAAAGAGACACAGACCCAGTAGAGGAGGTCCTTTCCAGGGAAGGAAACTTGGAGCTGAAAGAGAGACAGGGGTTGGAAACAGAACAATGGTGCTGCAGAAAACGAAAATTAGAACAGAGTGAGAGAGAGGGCGACAGTCTAGTTTCAAGAATTTGCCAATAATGGGAAAGAAGATATTGATGAGGAAACGTTCATGATCGATGAACCCAAGACCAAATGGTATAAGGATCGAAGGGATAGTGAAGAAAGGACAAATGGAGCTGCAGAGATTAATTTGAAGGATGGTTGGCTTAGTTTATCCTTATATTATATTCACTTCATCTAATAATTATTTTTGGTTTCTCCACAGTCGGCTTTAGAAGTTTTCTCGCCCATTCGATTCCCTTGTCTCTTTCTTTACGTATTATTATACAATATTTTTATTTATTAAATTTAGGTTGATAATAAAATTAATATTATTGGTTAATAATATATGCTTTTTCATTATTTTACTTTTCTTGTAATTTTTTAATTTAAAAAAAATTAATTCACAATAATCAATTTATTTTAAATAATTACATAAAATAATTACAAGTAACTGATTGATCATAGCAAAATCTATTGGTTAATTAATATAATGTCCATAATTAGTTATTTCAAATATTCTATAAGTTTAATTATTCCAAATATTTATAAATTAGCTGCATTCTAAAATATAACACATTTACTTTTTATTCAAAATATTCTAATTTTATTTTAATTATTGAATATAACATTATAATTTAATTAATATAAAAATATGATTTATTAAAAATTAAAATAATTTAATTAAAAAAATTCCACTGCAGCTGATATTAGCATTGTGAATAATACTATTTACTACTTTTATTAATTATAATTATCTAATTTTTAATATTTACTTTAAAGTATATATAAGTTTAAAATTTTTATTACTCTTTTTCGGCTCTCGCAAGCTGGTCAATTACTAGAATTTGGTTGATAGGAGCCTTGAGATTTTCATTGCCAGATTTAAGGACTTTGTCTTCAAGTGTTTGGATTTCATGGATTCTCAGTTGTTGCTAAGCTTAGTGTTGTTCTTTGAAGCCTCTAGTCATCTTGTAATTTGTTACTATGGCAACAGAAACACTCTTTCCCTGAAAATATTGTGTCTATAGCAGTTGGTTTATTAGCAGATTAGCAATCAGTTCCAGGTCAACATGAGAGTTAAGGTAGGAGTAGAAGCCAAGAATATTATAATATTTATTGTAGTGGATGCCAATGATCATATCAATTTTTTTTATAATATTTGAAAGTAGGCTTTGATTGTATTATAAGGAATAGTCGTGGTCAATTTATTAGAGCATTCTGTGGTTTATGCAAGGGAATTTTCCTGTAACACTTGTGGAAGAAATTGCTTTTAAGGGAGGACTCTTGACTCTCTTGATTGAGTAGTCATTTGCAATGTTGATATTGAGATTGACACTCAAGAGGTGTTTTACACTATGCGGTCTGAGAATGAGGAACTTTCAGATTTTGGAGCTGTGATTTACACTCAAGAGGTGTTTTGCAAATACCAGATTGCATAGCAAGAAGTGTAATGGTTAAGTTGGTATAGTAGTAGTAAGCAACAGATACTACAAGTTGACATCTTGTAATTTTTACAATTTGAGCGAAGCAGTAACGGATAATACAAGTAGATTTATCAAAATAAGTGCAACTCAGAATCTAAGTTTGATTGGGTAAATAAGTCATGATTTCCCAATTTTTCAGTATTAAGGGATACTGCAACAAAATGGAATATGCTCCTCTTCAAATTTTTGTCATGGAGACCAGGAGAATGATCAACAGAAATTACCTCCCAAGTACTGTCGAAGGCCATTTGTTGTTTCGTGCTCCCAATCTACCCTGAGAAAACGACAGAAAATTTATCAAAGTTCTACAGGACAAAGGATATGATGAAATCAATTAGCAGCATACTTTGAACTATGAAGGAATGAGTAAAGCTACCAACCAATTGTCAAAATTTCTGCAACTCATAAGAGTTCAAACAAAGGAATCCAAACAAACATATGGGCAAAGAAAGCAAGTGGCTAAAAGGCAAGTACAGCAGTTTCACAGCGACAGATGGAACTAAAGAAGTATGAATCTCTTAACTTTTTGCCATTAGTTTAGTTTCTTCCAAGTTTCTAACTCAACAACAGCATAGAAATTAACTGGTTTGAGTTTGGTGTGCTACTAGGGATGGCTACAATTTGGTCTTAGTTGTAGGTTGTAGGTGTTAAATTGGTTGGTTCCATATATCTTTTGAAATCATTTGAATCAAGTAAATTAGTAATCAAAATATACAGACACCAAAACTGGAAGGGAGGCCCTATTTGGTAGATACATAATAAACTTCGTAAAAGAAACTAGCAGTACTAAAACTGCTATGGGCTAGAGCCTAGAATTGTTAACATTTTCCTGTTCCACTTTTTAAATGTAAGCTCAAGCTTTAAAACGCTAATTCTTCCCATTAATTATCACTATATGCAAAATTAAAGAAATAAATTAAAAAGAAAAATAAAGAAAAGAAGCATACATCATGAAAAAAGATAATATAGCTTCACTTCTTTTTCAAACTAATTACCTGTGTACTATTAAAAAATTCCACTTTTGGAATGTGCAGTAATTCTAGCGACTCTCGCTCTTTGCCCTTCAGGCACCTTTCTTCAAGTAGAGGGCAGTTGTAGATATACAATGTCAAAAGAGAGGGAGGCAGACCATTCTCTGGAAAGGAGGCAAGCTTAGGGCAACTTTTTAGCTTAACATGTTCAATTGACGGGAGGTTTTGGAAACCCTTAGAAAGGTATTTCAGGTCTTCGAATCCTTCAATGGTAAGATGGACAAGAGAGGCAGGCAACTCCATATCTATCTCATCCTGTGGAAAGGACACCATACCAGGACATCGACCTGTAATACTGAGGTTGTTGAGAGAGGTGAGCCTGTGCAAACCCCAATTAAACAGAGGGTTACAGATCTCAACCTTGTCAATACAAAGTGAAGTCAGGTTGATGGGGAAACCTTCTTCTGGAAAGGATACTGAAAAGAAAATGCAGTGATAAGAAATAGCATAAAATGTTCTGATATTTTATTCAAGGAGTGAGTGAGCTTATATACAATTGATAGCTCCAATGATTAAGAATGCAAATTCCTATAATCAAGCATTGATCATAACAAGAAAGGCAATAAAATAATTACAGATTAAAATCAAATATACGTCCAAATATTAGCAGAAAACATAGCAGAAATCACAACACAGAAATCACAGCAGAACAAAAAGTATAATCTCCAATAGATACGATACCTGGGCAACTCTTTAAAGTCAAGTTTTGAAGAGATGTGAGATTGCGCATGTTATCAGGAAGGACCTCGAATTTCTCACACTCAATAATTTTAAGGCTTTTCAGATGAACGATAGGCAACCCTCCTTGTGGGAAAGAAACGAAACTTGGACACTTAGAGTATGTTTGGATATTTTGAAGGGGAGGAAGGAAAATAAGAGAGGGAAAATAAAATTATTTTCCCTCTCTTATTTTCCTTTCTCATGTTTGGATAAATGAAAAATAAAAGAGGAATGAAAGAAAAATATTCCAATGAGCAGTCCACTGAATGCCCTTTGATTCACTTCCAAGCTTCAAACATGTAGCCCACCCGGCAATCCCAATAGCATAGGCAGAAACCTGACAAGAAACATAGAGATAAAACCACACTGGATCTACATATTTGAAGAGTCTTAGCTAACGTGCAATTATAACTCAAATTGGAAACAGAACTCCCCAGCTCACAGCCCCATGAATCTGGCAGGAAAATCATCAAATGACCATAATTTGGCAACATCCCACAATAAATTCCTACATATCTAGTCTATAATTTCACTTCTTATATGTAATCCAAATGCTTTTTTTTTATTGCCCTTCAGTTAGTATTTACGACTGGTTTATTAGGGGGCATCTTGTTAATTTTAATTTCATTTTCCTGATCAACAAAAGATCAAAAACTGTGAAATTACCCATGTTCAATTTCAGCAAGAACCAAGCATGAAACTTGGTGTGCTCAGGTTTCCCAAAATAATTAAACATAAAAAACTTTGATTTTTAAGGAAAATTTCTATTAATATAAATTTCCTTGTTGAAAAACAAATCATACAAGAAAACAGTAAACAGAAAGGGCAGCAAGCTTTGAGGTGCTAAGGAAAAACATGCTTACCAAATGTATCGATTCCAAGTTAGGCATAGATTGAAAAGAAAAATCCATCAACAAAATGAATAAACCACCATGTTATGTAGAAGGTGACAGCAATGGGGAATAAGATTACATTGCAAAAAAAGTGAAAGAAAAAATAAAATAAAATAAAATAAAATATATAATTAAGCAGCATCTATTACAACATTGAGCACAATAAGCAGGACAGTATATAAATTCAATTATCAGCATTACATATTTTACAGGAAAGAAAGGATATGCAAGGATATGTCATTGGCTTACTATAGCAAAAATCAGAAACAAAAAATCAAGTTAATAATAATAATAATAATAATAATAATTAGAAAAAAGCCTATTTTAGCCGTTATCTTCTCTCAGGAACAGAGATCTAATGGATGGATTACGAAGTGGGATGTTGAGAAAAATCATCACAATGCTGCAGTAATCTTAACTGCAATTGCTAAAAACAGGTCAGTAGAAGAATTTGACGCTAAACGTTAAGGCTGAAGTGAAAAAAACAATTTATGGACATTCACCATTACAATATCGAACTGGGCTCAATATAGGAAAACAATACAGAGCTCCCTCTAAATCGGCAAAATACCTATTTATCCTCCATTTATAGAGCTACAAAAGCAAAACCCCTAAAAAAGAAGATGAGGGTACAAACCTGTAGGAGAAGCTGATGGAGAAAGAGTTAACGATCCGGTGTTCAACAACTCTTTCGATGTTTCGAATCTTCCTTTCGTCGTGAAGGAACAATCCAACAAAGATAAATCAATGCTTGAGGAAGTAGCTTCAATGATTTTTGTAGCTGTAGATGGGATTGAAAATTTTGGTAGATGGTTAGATTTGGCCAGTGAACCCTACCGTATGTGAAAAACGAAAAAAATAATGCAAAAGAGGGCAATGAACTCAGAAGGATAATTATGTAATTTCACTAGTTAAATGGCTGATTTCTCATCTGATTCCTTCTTTTCTCTCCAATTTGGAGAGAAAATTTTCGAATGAAAATAAAAGCTATTTTCCTTCCTATCTTTATTTTCCTCTGTCTATCCAAACAAAGAAAAATGTCCAATCAATCCTATTTTCCCTTGGTTATTTTCTTTCCCCTCCCCATTCCACCTATCCAAACAAGGCGTTATGTATCCGAAAGCTGTGGAGATTGGTGAGCATGTGCAGGTTCTCGGGTAAGGATTTAAGATAAGGAAGACATCCGATTTTAATAGATTCAAGAGATGTGTTGTTGTCGAACCTTTCAGCTATCCACTCTAACTTTGCACATACTTTTCTGGCAGGTCTGAAACTGTCAATAACCAAGTCTTTAAGGGAAGCAGGTAACTGTCCTAAGAATATAAGAGAGTCACAGCCAATAATTTTCAAATACTGGAGATTAGATAAGCTAGCATGACAGCTCATACTCTCCTCATTCTCAACCCTAGAAGAAGAACAAGCCTCTCCCGCATTGAGCAGCATCTGCAATTTGTTGCACCGAATTATTTCTAGCCTTATTAGAGTTGGAGGTAGCTGGTGTCTTCCAATGGAAATCAGAGAATGACAACTCTCAATTCTCAACTCTTCAAGACACAAACTGCTGTAAATCACTGCATCTGGCAAAGAAACAAGTCTTGAGCAGTTTGCAATAAATACCTTTCTCAGAGACTTAAAGCTGTGAAGCCATGGCAGTAGGTTTTCAGGGCAACAACCCTGAAATTTCACAATTTTACATTCACTATCAGTGACGACGCCCTTTTGCAACAACTTTTCAGCGTCATCCCAAAAAAGTGTCCAATGTGGACTACGAAGTGTTTCAATAACGGAACTGTCAGGACCAATGGTCAAGCATTCCAACTTTCTTAAGCCTTGCATCAACTCTTTCAGTTGAAATAAAAATTCTGTATTATGAACGAACAAGATGTTTGGGAAGCTAAAGCCTCCACGCAATTCAACCTTTTTGCACCCATTGATATTCAAGTTAGATATCACCGGAAGGCTTTCAAATGAAACCACCAATTGCAAACATTCTCTAATATAAAGTTCTTGCAATGAAGGCAGATGGCTGGGTAATTTTCCCAACAGTTTGGGACACCTATCAATGGAAAGCTTGCGCAGATGAGAGAATTCACATCCACGAATATTCCACTCTTCCCATTCTTCCATGTAATTGAAGGTCAGAGTCTCGAGAGCTGGAAAAGGATTTGAATTCATATCAATTGCTTTTACATTGGGAAACCCTTCAATAAGCAAGTCCTTGAGAGAGGAAAGCAGCCCAAGTTGTGGCAAGGTTGTGCAATTCTTGCAATTCAACAACTGTAGGCGCACCAGATTGCTAAATAAAGGATCTCCCACCCACAATGGAAATTGAATACCACCATAATTCCATATGGTGAGATTTTTCAGATTTCCATGAGGTTTCATCATCTCAAGTACACCTCTATCACCATCTTCCATCACCAGATAGTCTATTCCCTCCTTGTCCAGTAAAATGGCTCCCCTCACATCTGAAGCATTAGACACATTGTCCAAGCGTGAAATGCGGAGTGCCCCTTGAAGAAATTTTAAATTCATCAAAGCTGTTATACCTACTTCTTCATTACCTTTCCCCACAACAAAATCAGACAATATCCGAAGACTCTTCAATGCTTCTATTCCCTGTGGCATCCCAGCATATGTGTTTTCCATATCAAGATGACGTAGTTTGATCAAATTTTGCATTTCTGAAGGCAATTTATTGAGACGATAACAACCATTCAACAACAGAGTCTGTAAGTTACATAGAGAGGTTGTTGTCTCAGGTAAAGTTACAATGTCGGTGTATGAAAGGTCAAGATACCTTAGATGCTTCAAGTCACCTATTGAATCTGGTAGCTCAGTGATATTATAACCATTGAAGGACAACACCCTTAAGCATCGTAACTTTGATAACAAATAAGAAGGAACGCATTTTGCTAAGTAGAATCTCATATATTCATCGTACAGTGATAGGGGCAGGAAGGTTCGCATATGCTTGATCCTTTCAAATGGCTCAAATCTTTCACAGCGATCATACAAGCCAGGGATGTAAGAAGAGTGTCGAGCTTTTTCTTTGTTACTTGCAGTCAATTCATCCTCCAATCTAAAACATGTATCTCCCGCAACCACTTTTGCTACATCATTCACGAGGTCATGCATCATGAATCCGCCATTGCTTGAAGATTGAAAAAGTGATCTAGAACATAGATCTTGAAAATACTCTTCACCAACATCCTCCATATCATCTCGTTGCTCAATTAAACCTTCTGCCATCCATAGAAGGACTAGTTGCTTCTTTTGAAATACATAATCCTTGGGAAATATTGCACAATAAGCGAAACATCTCTTTAAATGCGAAGGGAGATGATAGTAACTTAATCTTAACACAGGAAGAATGTTATTGCCGTCACCTTGTAAATTCCAGATTTTGCAGTTCATTACATTTTCCCAATCCTCCCTTGGTTCTGAGCGTAGAAGGCCACCCAAAGTCCTTGCTGCCAAAGGCAAGCCATCACAATAGGTTATGACCTTTTCACGGATGACTTTCAATTTTATATCTGCATCTGCAACACTTCGGCTAGCAAAAGCATGATCAAGAAACAATGACCAGCAATCTTCATTTGAAATACAATTCAAATTGTGAGATTGAATTGTTTTCATCATCCGTGCAATAGCTTCATCACGTGTTGTCACAATCACTCTGCTTCCAGGCGCTCCATGCATCAATGGAGAACATAGGGTGATCCATTTATCATAATTCTTGTTCCAGACATCATCTAAGACAATCAAAAACTTCTTTCCTTCTAATTCTTCTTGCAATTTCAGATGAACTTGATTAAGCTCCTTTAGATCACACGACTTCAAAGTGATTGACTCAAGAATGCTCTTGGATATCCTCAAAATGTCAAAATCATCAGACACACAAACCCATGCTTTTGGACAAAATTGTTGTTGTTGTAGTGACTCATCATTGTAGACAAGCCTGGCGAGTGTTGTTTTACCCACCCCACCCATCCCAACAATGGGTATTACTCCAACTTTCACATCACTTGCTTCATTTCTCGAAATCAAATCAAGTATCTTCCTTTTATCTTCATCTCTGCCATACACTCTAGGTTCACGTTCCAAACATGTACTCGGTTGTCGCGCACATACCTTAATATAGGATGTCCCTCCAACACTTTTCTTCATCAAATCCAAGCCGTTTTGCTGGTCTACAATCTCCTGAAATCTGGTAGTGATAAACTTCATCAACATGATTGCTCCTGGATTGATGGTCGTTGTCACAGAATGGGAGAGCTTCCGAAACTTACTTGAACCGGCTTCAGTTTCTCCCTTCAATTGGCGTTGCAAAGAGTAAGTTTGAAAATCGTCCAAGATGTCTTCCACATGGTAAGCCAAATCTTTGAGGTCGTCCAGCCATCTCTTCACCCACCGGTTAGACATCTGCTTCTCCTCTGCATCTTCAAGGACAGCTTGGATCTTCATCAACATATTCTCCCACTTCCTAAGGTCAGCAAGTACTTGCCCCTCACGAGCAAACCTTACAATCTCAGGGCACTCAATCTTGTCTAAGAGGGAGTGAAATAATGATGACAGAGCAGACTCTCCAATGAAAGACATGATTTTTGGTGAAAACAAGGAAATTATGAAAGAGGTGAAGAGAGATGAAAGGTTTTGAGGAGGGTGGATTCGAAAGGGGCTGATGGAGTTGATTTGGGGGTCGGTCAGAGAAAGGGAATGGGTACTGGAGACTGGAGAGAAAGCAATATCACAGAGGGAAAAAAAAATTAATAATAAACTATTTAATGAGAAAAAAAATAAATATAAATTTTAAATATTTAATAAAAAATAAAATAATTTCACAAAATAATAAATTTTCTATTTTATTATTTTATTAAAGACATTATTCTAAAAAATCTTACTGAAATTTAACTGAATGAACTCCCATTTTTGAGCTAATTAAAATGGTGATGGGCCTGTCTCCTCAGCTAAATATTTTATTATATATCTTAACACTTGCAAAACGAATTAAAATATAATGTAAATTTTATTGTCATGACATTTTAATATTAAAATTTAAATAATATCTTAATTTTATTTTTATCGAAGTTAAAGGTATGTTATTAGTCGTTTTAAAAGTTTATGATATTATAAGAGTTTTTTTTTTAAGTTTAGAAATAAATTTATGCATTTAACCTTTTTGATATACTAATTTTTATTTTATTGTGCATTACATATTAATTTACTTGATATATAAACTTATGATTTAAAATATTATATATATATCTATTTTTAATTTATTTATATAATATGATATTATTATTATATATTATTTTTAATAGTCAATTAAATTTAATTATTTATTAGTATGACTGTATTTTAATTTTAATTAAAGTTGATTTAAAAAATTATAAAAAAAAATAAAATTAATAAGTTATTTTACTTTAACCAATTGAAATATTATAAATAAAATCCATTAAATATAATTTTTAATATATATTATTTTAGTAATTAAATTATTATAAATAAAATCCTATAAATATAGTATGGGAACATGAATATTTTGATTTTACAAGTTAAAATTTATTATTTACTATAAGTTATTTTCAAAATAGTTTCAATTTTTTTAATAAAATTATTATAATTCATTTAAAATAGAGATTGTAAGGGAAAAAATATGTTTTATTGCTTGACTTTATTTTGTTGCAATAAAAATTTTAGAACTAATAATTTTTTATAAAAAGGTTTTTTGTATTTTTGTAAAAAATAAAAATAATGAATGGTTTATTTGAAAATTCCGATGTTCCCTCTTCCCACTTTTTATTTTTTTTTTTTTAATTTTGGCTATAATAGTCACTTTTTTTAATTTTTGAAAATTTTAGTTTGATTTTAAATATTTATTATTTTTAATAAGCAATAAAATTTGAAATAAATTAACAGTCAAAATTATAACTAGAAGAGAAATCAACAATTAAAATTGCGTCACATTAACTGATTTAAATCAATTTTGACTATAGGATAAAAAAAAAACTTTTAAATATCAACCATAGTTATAAAAATTTGAAAAAAAATATTTTTAATATTAAGCCTTTAAATTACATATTATCATTTACTATTAGTAAAATTATTTACGAGTTAGGATTTTTAAAATTATTTATAAGTTAGGATTTTTATCTGTATAAGTATTTTTTGAAATAAGATTTATAATAACACTAAGATTTTAATATATTAATTATTATTTATTACAAATTAAAAAATTATAAAATAATTTAATTATTTCGTAAATTCTTTTATTCATGTTCTATATTTATTAATTAATTATTAGAAAAGAATACTTAAGTTAATGATTGAAAGAACTTTTATTATTTATTAATTAAAAGTAATTAACTCATCAATTGATAAAAATAATTCAAATTTTTTTATTTATTGTCAATTTTAGCTTTTTTTTTAGTTTTATTAATATATTCAATAATTTTAATATTTTTATTATTTTTAACAAACTTCATATTGATAAAAAAATAATAAATGAATAATATATCTAATATTATTATTTAAATTTTTAATTTTTTCTATCTTTTTTTCTACTTATACTTTTAAATCAAATCTTTTCAATTATTTTATTTCAAATTTAAGGAAAAAAATCAAATATCTAAAACTAAAATTTGAACAAATAATAAAACAAAAATAAATGTAATTATAATTTTCAAAACAATAGATAAATTAATTAAAATAATATTTTTTATTAATTTGAAAATAATTGCTAAATTTGATATAAAAATTAAAAGATTGGTTAATATTAATAATATATATAAATATTTAAATTGCTTTTCATTAATTAAGTAATCCAATTAAACTAACTGTAAAAATTGAAACTAATCTCAAAGTTTTAAATTAAATTGATTAAATTAAAAGGTTTGAGTAAAATTGAAGAAATTTGAGAAAGTTTTAATTTTTTTAGTCATTTAATTATTAAATAATAATATAAAATTTATATAAATAGATCAATATTTGAAATGAATAAGTATTTAAATTTGATAATATGATTTTTCATTATATTTTAATATAAAATTAAAATTTTATTTTTATTTTAAACTATTAATTATCTAAATAAAGTCAAAATAATTTTATGAATAGTATTTTTTAAAATTTTTTAATATATTTATAAATTATAATATTTTAGGGATGTAAAGAATAAAATTAATTTGAAAATAAGATTAATTAATAAAAAAACTCTAAGCACTTTTTTAATTTTATTTAAATTTTTAGTTATTTTTATTAAAATCGTAAAAATAGTGTTAGTTTCATTCTTTTTACCTAAATTAGTCAAAATTAAATGCAATTATAATAATTTCATTAAAGTTTTTAATAAAAATTATTTTTTAATTTATTATATTGAATAATAATTACAGAATATAAAATTATTTATTTTTATTCTTAATAAAAATAAAATAAAAAAAATTATTTATACATAAGAATAAATGTTAAGTTTGATTAAAGTTATATTTTAACAATATAAATAATTAAAAATGGCTATATATAAATTTATGATCAATAATATGGGTCATCTACTTGAATTGAATTAAAAATTTAAATTCTTAATTTAATATATATTTAACTCTAAATTATTATTTAATTAAATATTTAATTTTTTTAATAACATTTTTGTAATTATGTTAATTAAGTAGTTAATTTTTTAATAATAATTTTATAATAATATGAAGGGCATTTTTATTCCTCCAACTATTCCCCTCCTTTTCAGTTATATATATATATATTTAATGAATTAATAATATTTATAGGATTATAATTATAGAACTATTATATTGAGAATTATAATATATTTTTAGTAGATTTATTATTGAAATAATATTATGATTTTAATTTATATTAATTATTATAATATTAAAAAAATAAATTATTGAATATTTAATGATAAATATTTCATCGCTAAAAGTTATTAGTAATAATATAGTATATTGCAAAATTAGTACCAAGGGATTTAGCAACAGGATTTTTGTCCCTAAAAGATAAGCGACTTAGAAGGCACTAATTGCTAAAATTATCAACGATGTATCTTATTATCATTAAATAATATTAACGATAAATTTATATGAATTACATATTATTACTTTTAATATTTATTATTAATGACAAATTATTTGTTGTTGATATAAATACATATTTTATATTTTTATAAATAATAAATAGATTAATAATATTTTTTATTTTTTATTTTAATTAATTACTTTTTACAAAATTTTATATTTAATTAAAGTTAAGTATAAGTAGGATTAATAATTTTAAATTTATATGAACTTTAAAATTAAAAATTTTAAATTTATATAAATTTTAAAATTAATTTTAAATAATAAAATATAAGTATAATTAATTTTAAGAATAAAAAGCAATTTGGATAAAACTAATATTCCTCTCTTTCTTTATACATTTATATCATATAAATAACTTTCTCTTTTTAATATATTTTTAATAAAAAAATCATTTAATCAATAAAATAATTATATAACATGCATATATAATTAAAAATTTTAATTAATATCAAAAAATTATAAGGTAAATCTCTTTAAATACTTTATTATCCTTACACATATTATTATTATTATTATTATTATTATTATTATTATTATTATTATTATTATTATTAACCTTAAAATTTTGATATTAAAAGAAATTTAAAAACTGAATAATAAATTGTACAAATTAACAAAAATCTAGAAACCTTTTAACGTATAATTTTTTTTCATTTGTCACATCTTTTATTTTTACGTAAATTCAATCTATCGTATACTCAAAACACGATATGAATGATAGACTTATATATAAAATAAATAGTACTCACATGTTTTTGTCACGTGTCTTAAATTATGATGATAATAAGTAAAATATCAATAAAAATCACCTTAGAATTCATTTAATAACTTTAGTATTAAACTCCTCCTAAATCTAATTATTATTTAAATTATTTAAAATATAATATTTTAAATTTTTTTAAATATTATGCAAAATATAATTTTTATATTTGAATATTTATTTATATAAGTGGATTTGGCTAATGGGTACATAAAACATAAAATCTAAACCCAGTAGGATTAATATTCTTAAAATTTAAATTTATTATAAACCTAATTATAAATTACCTAAACCTATTATAATAAAATTTAATCGAATCAGATATTTAAAAATACTCGACTAAGCTATCATCATCGTCTTAAGTCCACAATTGATTAGATCTAAGTATAGTTTTTCTATTTTTAACATATAATTTTCGAATCTCGCAAACCCTTGCCATCATAATTTTTTTTTTTTTATTTCTGGGTCTCACAGGCCCTTGCATCATGTGCTTTTTTTTTAATTATAATTAAATCCTTAAAATTTAATAAAACATATAAATTAATTTTTATATTTTAAAATTCACGTATTAAATTATTGACATTTTAATAAATTAACAAATTAAAATCTATTGTTAAAATCACTATTAATTCCTCGATACTTTTAGTTAAAATGATCAAAATATCCTTTATTATATTTTTAATTTAAAACAACTAATCCCTTAAGTTGTAGTAAAATTTATAATTTAGTCCATTGATTTAATTTTTTTTATAATTCATCCCCATATTTTTTATAATTTATCCTAAATATTAGCCAAACTGTCAAAAAAACTAAACTTTTATGCAAATTGTCAATTTTGGTCAAATTCCAAACTTTAGTTCTTATTTTTATCAACCTCAAAAGTGAGGAATTTTGGTGCTGATCAGCAAAATTTATTATATTTTAGCGATCCACCAAACTAACCATTGACAAACCTATGGTTAGTGGACCGAACGGTGCGTTTTGGAAGGAAAGGATAACATAGTCCTTTTTTTCTCTCATCCTCCATTGCTGTGGATTTGTGTAAATACTTCAAAGAGTTGTGAGTTTATGTAAATACTGTTGCTCTCCGAAATCTACTCGCCAAGGGAGATTAGGGAGAGCGTTGGGAGGGTTTACCCATAATAGCGAGTTCGTCTTGTGAGCAAAGGCGATATTCACAATATTCACATAGAATAGCTTCGATCAACGGCGAGGTTGACGAAGCCACAAAAGTCGACAATGGCCAAAAAGACTTAAAAACTCATAACATCATCACTGCAAGTAGTAAATTTGAAGAAACAGGGTTGCTCTTTTTCCATTACTCGTAAACAATATCATTAGTACAAATAGCAGAGGTGTTGCACCTCTAAAGAACCTCTACTAAGTTAAAAAAATAAAATAAAATAAAATAAAATTCTTCTAAATGATGCTTTTGAATCGCCTGCTATCAAAGGTCCAAAACAGCAACTGGTCATGTTCATAATATAAATTCAACTCAACTAAGTCTTATAAATATGTAGGAAAAAATAGTTAAATACAGTGGCCACAGCACAGAATAGCTTACAAATTAACTGTTAGCTTACTCAAAATTTGACTTGCTATCTGCCAAGCCAATTGCATCTAACTTCACCTTCAAAATGAATCTTATGTTCATTGTGCTCATAGAGTTTGGTTATATTGTTCATAACTGTATTTCTATGTAACATATCTTAACAAGAACCAAATGTCTCTGATATTCTGAGAGAGACTTTCAGACATATACCAATTCTCCAAGGTATTTTTATCAAGCTATTGCCATCTAACAAGAGTACTGGACATCGAAAGCAGAACACACGTAACAAGCATCATTTGATTAAACAGGAGCTGGGTTCATATTCTGACATCTATGGCCTACAACCTGTAAACTGACTAGAAAGTAGAGTGAATATCATGAAGAGGTCCACGGCTCTTGAGAATAAACAATTCCATTGTTTCACATCCTCCCCAAAACATCGTGCTGAAAAGCCAACAGGGAATATCATCTGTACTTGCCGATTTCTGCTTTTTTCTTGATTGCTCTTTGACCATGATAGACAAATGAATCTATTATTCCAGCAATTGTGAAAATACCTAAAAAGATTAACAAGTCTTAATTACTGAAATCAAAAGAGCTACAATAATAGCTCATACATTAATGGCACAAATATTTGTCATTGAGGCCAGAAGAATGATCAAGAGAGATTACCTCCAAATACTGCACAAATATTTGTCATGAAGTGTAAAAATGAACTGTGCTCCTCTTTAAAAGTCACCTGCAATACACAAACAAATGATAAGCAACACCAGATGGCCAATCCTCTTATACGGACGTGCCATGATTGACAATGAAAAACATGAAAGGAATTTCACAACAATTTTTAATTTTGTACTTCTCATATCAAGATGAAATCAAAAGTTGTTGGAAACCAAAATTCAGAACTGTTTACATGCACAAACTCTTTGGCAGAAGGAAAGAAACAAATTACTAATACATCAGAAGTCACAAGTAAATAGAATATACATACATATATAAACAAATTACTAATACATCAGAAGTCACAAGTAAATAGAATATACATACATATATATATATATATATATAATCAGAAACATATGCAACACCTACATAATTATAAAAAAATATAAAACAAGGAATTCAACAAGTATATTAGATGTTGACAAAGAACACACCTTAATTGGAGAAAAGTCATAAAAGAAGAAAACTCCAGGAGTGTCAGAGTGACCCGATTCTGATTTCTTGTAATGCTCTGTTACAGAGTACTGTAAAATTCCCATGCTAGTGCCTCTTAGCATATGATCCCATGAATAAGATAAACTAATAGACCTGTCATCTTTAGAGGTTTTAGTACTACCTGGTTTGAACTAACAGTGTGGCCTCCGATATCAGTGTATATTGTTGGGACCACCTGAAAAGTTAAAATTTTTAGTAAATCTGTCTAAACATTTGCCAGTAACATCCAAACTTAATGGTGAGAACAATGCAGATGTTGACTGGCAAAGCTCCATACTCAGTCACAAACATTACACACAGATCTTCAAATACTTTGTATTTTAACATGATTGCATTATTAGTGTGCCCATTAACCAATTTTCTTCCAGGAAACAGAAATAATACAATTTTTTATATGCCAAAACTTATGAACAACACAAACTGAGAAATCCACATAATTAATGCTTGTAATGAACACAGCAATGCAATAACAAAAGACATTATTTAAATAGATATAATTGAAATTCTGAGATACAATATTTTATTTTTGTTGCATTTAGACAAAAAGTCAAATAGGCATCCACGAATTTGGATGATTTTCCAAATCCCAGCGTCAAAAATTAAGATCGGTAGCACCAGAGGACACACAGAGTATCTACCCTAGAGTCAGAAACTCAATGCCTTGATAATACTGACCTTGAGGAAGTACTGGTGAATGCCATTTGGTGTTTCATGCTCCCAATGTACCCTGAAAAAATGACAGATAATTTATCAAAGTTCTACAGAACAAAGGACATAATGAAATCAATTAGCAGCATACATTGATTGAACTATAAAGGAAGCTTGCAGTAATAAGGGAAAATCCAAAATATCAATCACATATAATCACATGCATGCATGCAATATCAATTTTAGCACTTTCACAAGCATGTATTATATGAGCTTATAATTTAACTTATTATGAAGAAGAAGCCAAAAATAAAATAACTTTGGGAATTTCAAGTGAAAATAGCTATGCAAGAGAAGAAAGAAACAATTACCCATCCAGGGGATTTACCACGCCAGGAAAGTAGTCACCAAAAGCTAGTCTATTTATCCTGTGACTTATCTATATTACACATCAGAAAACGTAAAACAAAGTTAAGTTAAATTTTAAAAAATGCAACAAAATTTAAAACCTAAAGTCAAAAAATGCCAAAAAAAACTTCTCAATTATATTTAAACTATTTCAATTACCACAATGCTTCTTACATTATAACTATATGATTTAACAGCCAGCAAATCTTGCACATCGACGTTTGAGTGATGAAGGCTTTTCCCAAGTACAAAATGAAAATTTCCAGCCACTTTATTTACTTCCAGAGATCCATATATGTTACATCCTTCACCTTCTTCATCTTTGACCTTTTGGAAAAAGCCTTCTCGTTTGCACTGAAACCAAAAGGGACATGTAAAAATATAATACAAACATTCCCAGGCCTATATGACCTAAAAAGCAACAGAAAATTTTCACATCAACAAAGATATGCATTTAATTTTGCAGCATATATGACAAAGTTTTAACCATTATGTCAGTTTATGCATATTCAAGAGTAATGCCAACCAACAGTATTATAGAATTTGCGGCATAGACTGTTTTCAAATCCATAACATTTTAAAGCAATGCAATGTGTGAAACACAAAAAACATGATGTTCCACAGGTCCAAGATAATACTTCCTTGAGTGACTCGATATCATCACCCATGATGCCTTATTCTGGCACAAGCTAAAATTTTAAATGGTTGTTCATCAAGTTCTACCTACTCTCTCATTAAGGCCCACCAAAACACAATTCAGACTAGAAATTGTGGATATAGACCTGCCCTTCACCTGATGGTCTCAATCCTCAAAATTTCTGCCACTCAAAGTTCAAACAAAGGAATGCAAACAACATATGGGGAAAGAAAACCAAGTGGTTAAAAGGCAAGTGCAGCAATTTCACAGCAACAGATGGAACTTAGGAAGTAGGAATATCTAACCTTTTGCTATTAATTTAGTTTCGTCTAAGTTTATATTGTCTAACTCAACAACTCAACTTAACTCAACTAAGCCTTTATCTCAAAAATTTGGAGTCGGCTATATGGATTCGCTTTCTCCACTCTAAACGATTTTGGGTTAAATCCTCAAAAATGTGTAATGTTTCTAAGTTATGTTGTACTAGTCTCCTCCAAGTCAATTTAGGTCTGCCCCTTTTTTTCTTTCTATCCTCTTAACCTAATGTGCTCTACTTGTCTAACTGGAGTCTCCGTATGTCTACGCTTCACATGACCAAACCACCTTAATCTCCCTTCTCTCAACTTATCCTCAATTGGCACCACTCCTACCTTTTCTCTAATACTCTCATTACGGACTTTATCTAGTCTAGTATGGCCACTCATCCACCTTAACATTCTCATTTTCGCAAATCTTATCTTAGACGCATACGACTCCTTCAGTGCCCAACACTCACTACCATATAACATAGCCAGTCGTATGGCTGTACGGTAAAATTTTCCTTTCAACTTATTGAGAATCTTGCGATCACATAAAACTCCCGTGGCACGTCTCCACTTCAACCATCCGGCTTTAATCCTATGACTAACATCCTCCTCACATCCCCCATCTACTTGAAGGACTGAGCCGAGATATTTAAAGTGATTACTTTGGGATAGTATCACTTCATCCAAACTAACTCCTTCCCTATCACCAGTTTGGCCTTTACTGAACTTGCAATGCATGTATTCTGTCTTCGTTCTACTTAACTTAAAGCCCTTTGACTCTAGAGTACTTCTCCAAAGCTCTAACTTTCTATTGACTCATTCTCGCGTCTCATCTATGAGAACAATATCATCCGCAAACATCATGCACCAAGGAATACTCTCTTGTATATGTTTCGTTAATTCATCTAAAACTAATGTAAAAAGGTAAGGGCTTATAGCTGATCCTTGGTGTAATCCAATTGAGATCGGAAAATCTCTTGTGTCTCCTCCCACTGTGCGCACAATAGTAGTTGCTTCTTCATATATATCTTTCAACACTTGTATGTACCTAATAGATACCCTCTTTTATTCTAACACACTCCATAAGACATCTCTTGGAATACTATCATAAGCCTTCTCCAAATCAATAAAAACTATGCGTAGATCTTTCTTCACATCTCTATATTTCTCCATCAAGCTTCTAACGAGAAAGATCACTTCCATAGTTGAACGACCTGGCATGAAGCCAAATTGATTGAGAGAGATAGAAGTATCATGACGTAATCGATGCTCCACAACTCTCTTCCACAACTTCATAGTATGGCTCATAAATTTAATTCCCCTATAGTTTGAGCAACTCTGTATGTCTCTCTTATTTTTAAAAATAAGTACTAAAATACTCTCCCTCCATTCATCAGGCATTTTCTTTGAGTTTAGAATCTTATTAAATAATTTAGTTAACCATGCCACTCCCATATCTCCCAAACACTTCCACACTTCAATTGGTATTCCATCGGGTCCACAGGCTTTACCCACTTTCATTCTCTTAAGTACTTCCTTTACTTCTAAAGATCTAATCCTTCTAGTATAATTCACATTCTTTTCTATTGTTCTATAGTTTATATTCACGCTATGACCATTTTTACTATTATTAAAGAGATCATTAAAATAATTTCTCCATTTTTCTTTAATGTCCTCATCTTTCACCAACACTTTTCCTTCTTTATCCTTAATGCACCTAACTTGATTGAGATATTGACATTGTCTAACTCAACAACAACATAGAAATTAATTGATTTGGTTTCAGTGTGCTACTAGGGCCGGCTACAATTTGGTCTTAGTTGTAGGTTGTACGTGTTAAATTGGTTAGTTCCATATATCTTTTGAAATCATTTAAGTAAATTAGCCATCAAAATACACAGACACCAAAACTGAAAGGAAGACCCAGTTTGCTTGCCTATAACACTTCCAAGAACTAAAACTTTATAAAAGAAACTAGCATTATATCTATAATCAACTAACCTATGTGTTTCCATGTGTGATGCATCTTCCTGAAGTATAACGCTATGCGCTAAAACTTTATAGGCATGTTATCTTCCTCACTAGTTTCTCATCTTTAAATCTCTTCACTTGGATCCCTCATTTGCTATGTTCTAAATTTATAAAAAATAATAAAAAAAAAAGCCTAAGGAAAAAAAAACCTTTAGGCCATTTTCATAATTATAATCAATGATCATAATGTAAGCGTTGCAAATATATAAGTGTGAGTTGTGAGTTGTGTGGGAATAAAATTCCCACATTGGAAAGCGATGGGATAAGTGAGTTGCGAGTTGTGTGGGAATAAAATTATCTCATTGGAAAGAGATGGAATAAGTAAAGGGCGTATAAGTGGGAAAGACTCAAACCCATTGCCTTAAGGTTTTGGATTGGATATGATGTCAAACCCATGAGTGTAGTCTTTCATAAAGCCCATAAAGAAGGATTCTCCAAGACGTTTAGGGCTCCCTGCATCTCAACATTAAGCAATTCAAATCATAGATTTTTAATTACAATTACAATCACATCCTCAGACTTTTATCTGAAATTACTATTAGTTTGTTAATGCAGACAATTTACAAGAGCTACAAGCTCACACGATATTCAAAAGAAACTAATGGGACATAAACTCCACTTTCCAAGAGCATATACGGTTACCAAATTAGATGGGCCATAGCCACGTCAGATCTCCAATACCAAATCATATAAGCTTCAGAAGGTAAGAGTTCAACTACAATATGCTCCTTTACAGAATAGCATGGGTCCCATTCCCATACCTTCCACTTAGTGTCCACAATAACAAATTAATAACAATTAGAACAAAAGTTTAATGGAGGATTATAACACTAAATATTGCCAAGTTATTCCTAAAAGAATATAATAGCATAGCTACATTGGAGCAGAGGAAGAAAAGATGAAGAGGAATGGAATATGTATGCGGAAGTGTACCACTGCAAGATACATCAATTCTTTAATAATTAGTCACTTTTGCATCCTCCTAAAAAATTAGCATATAGCAATTAGTATGTAGGAAAATTCTCTGAAATAGTACTCGGAAGCTAACCTGATCAATCAAATCCACATTTGTGAGTGACCACCCTTTTTTACGGTATGCTTCACGAACTTGTTCACATGAGTTACAACAATCATCATCTGACTACATGAGAGAGAGAGAGAGAGAGAGAGAGAGAGAGATTAATAAAAAAAATCTAATATCACCTTTCAACTCAATTTCATGAAACCAATGTTCAATTTCATTAGCTGGATATGAATGACTCTACAGGAGACGGATTAAAGTCATGGCAAAATAATAATCTCAAGTAAAAGAAGTAAAGGAGAAGCATGAAGATGAGTATCCTTAAGTTGTCTCACTGTTCAAAGTTGATAAATTAGGATGAAAAAAAATGTTTTCCCAAGACTTTATTAACAAAAGCAAGACATTTTACCAGGTAAGGTCAACAAACAAAATATATTTTACATAACCCCGGAAAATTAGAATTCAGAACCGTTATTACAAGATCAAGGCTCCAAAAGAAGCTTTTTTTTAGTTAAACATAATTAGGGAATATAAGTAGGCAAATCAGATCAAGAGACCAACGAGACTTAAAAATGCAACATAAGGTCAACCAACCATTTTATATCGGTTTAGCAATTCACATTGCTACTTAATTTATATTACAGTTACATGCTTCAAATTTTCATTGAAAATGTAGCAACAAATGGCTTCCAGAGATCAAATGTACCATTTCTGCACCATAACACGAGCCGCAATAAGCTTCACCATGTTCAAGTCTGCCACCATGCCTTTGCAAAGGCTTTTCAATCTGGGCATGAAGAAGAGAAAAATAATTAAAATGGACAACTGATGAACAAGCAAAGAATGGAAAAAAAATAAAGCATACAAATATCCAAAAAATTAAACCATGAACAAAAAAAATCATGAAGAAAATATGTTGCACATTTGGGTTGGAAAAAAGGAACATGATGGAAGAGGATAACCTAATTCACAAAGTTAATAATCAAATTCAACCCCATATGAGTATCTCTACTTCGTAAGGAATATTGACCAATTTGAGGCTTACAAATATGAGTGGCTGTTTCTGTGTCCAACAACATTATGATCAGCTTAACAAGTGGCACAATGTGCATATACATGATCAAAACCAAATCTAAAGAATAAGATGTTATCAGTAAGAATTGCCTGCTAAAACAGGGAAGGGAAACATGCACACAAGGAGAGAGAGAGAGAGAGAGAGAGAAGGAGGTATTTCTCACTGACTTTTGGTGCACCAATCCCATCACGCCTGACTTCTATTACATCACCATGAACATTAATTCTCTTCTTACTTATATTATGTCTCTGCACGCGAAAAAGGTGAATCAAAAGCAGCAAATAAGCACAGGCTTCAACAAATACTAGTCAAGCAACTAAATGAATTGAGTGAGCAGCCAATGAGTGTGGGAATGTAAATTAGACAACAAGAAGCGACTTTTTGTCTACATACTATATCAAAATGCTGCTCTCCCATGATATCAATGGCATCAAGACTGAGCAATGTACATGGAATTGAAGGAAAAGTGACATCAAACTGCAAATTCAAACAAAAACAAGGATGACGAACAAAAATTTCAACATCAAACTGCACAAGGAAAAAGGATGATTACATTAATCTTTAGAGTTTCCCCCCTCGAAGTATCCACTAAAAGCTTTGTCTCAGTAACAGTGTGCAGATATAATCCTTCAAGAAAAACAGGAATGAACAACCAATATAACTTCCAAGAATTATTGAGACCAGATCTAATAACTCATAAAATCTCTGGGAAGAAGAATAGACAACATAAAGAAATGTTATTAAATAATGACTAAAAAGGATCAGCTCATAACTTGAGCAAATAAAGGAAAAGAAAACACTCCAACATTAATGCCATATTTGATAGAATCCAATCGCCAATATTTTTTTTTTCAGCCATGGTGCTGGTCGACAGCGATCCTTATTGAGAAGTTTCTTATGCTAAGATCAATTTCTAAAGAAAATGAAAATTCTATATAAGAGCTTGGGCTTTGATGAAGAATCATTACATTAGGAATATAAATAGGCACGGGATATTCGAATTGAGACATTTTCAATATAAAATCCCCCAAAATGAGATACTAATGAAAAGATCAAGCATTATTTCATTTCTCCAAATAAATAGGTTTCCTCATGCACAAGGACTTTACGACATTAGAGCTCTAAAGAGGGTCAGATGTACACAGCCTTCCCCTTGCATTGCAAGGAGGCTATTTGCATGGTTTACCCTTGACCTGTAAAAATCACAATGGTGCAACCTTGACATTGCACCAACGCCCATCCTCATTTCTCCTAATATGATAAAAAGGGAAAACAATAATGACAACACAGCCTAATTGTTTTCATCAAAAAATGATGTGACATTAGCATAGTGCTAAGGCTGACAGAAAATATGCACAATGATAAATCCCATCTATCATCTTTATCATACTGAACTTGCATATTATAATTCAGTAAATCACACAATTAGGAAAACTCAGCTTGGAGCTGCTCATGGATATAAAGACACATGTTGAAGCTTTTTGTCTATCAATTAAAGTAGAATTCATAAGGTACATGCTACCATTAAATCTAACAATGAGTCTTATGAGGAGGATGTTAATCAACATTGAAGATACAAAGGAATTTGTGAAAGGTGATCAAGTTATGGAGCAGTTAAGGGATGTTTCCAAAGGGAACCTATCATAAGCTCAAGTCAAGGAAGATTCATCCATGCAAAATTTTGAAGAAAAAAGTTCTAACGAATCTTTAGTGGACCTCTTTGATTTTCATAGATTTGATGGAGATGATGATGAGCCCATGACTAAAGATTGGGTTAACCATCTAGGCAACTACCAAGGAAGCCTAGAGAGGTGGTTGAAGAAATTCTGGATATGAAGTTAGTTCACAAATAGGGAATCCATATTGAAGATTTCTCATCAACTTGTAAGGAAAACCATCTTCAAAAAGCAGTTAGATTTCTGGTGAAGAAGATCGGAGGCAAATTGATCCAGCCATTTATGACCAACAAATTCAAGTTTTCTTGTTGAAGCAAAGTTCTCTCCATCCCAGAGGAATTGATGCAAGGAGAAGAATTTTAATTCAGAATGGTCCAAACCCAATTCTATTGAATTGAAATTTTTTAATCTTTTGATTATGGTAGACTTTATTGAGAAGGGTCAAAACCTCATTCCATTAAGATTTATGTTCAAGACCTTACTTCATTAGGATTTATGTCCAAGACCTTTTTCTATTAGATTGTTTGCTATAAATGGATCTGAGAATCCAAAACCCAGTTACTGTTAATTTTTCCAGGTTGTGTAAACAGAAAGAAAAAGAAAAGAATGGTAGACCTAATCTGACCGTGACCTAGAAGCATTACACATATCCATTTCCAAGGATTTAACACAAAATCGTTTAGAGTGGAAAAAGAGAATCCATATAGCCGACTCAAATTTTTTGGATAAAAACTTAGTTGAGTTGAGTCGTGTAAACAGAAAATTTGCTCTTGTGGTTGATCTTTGATTTGTTAGTTGTCTCTTTCCAATTTTCCCTTATTCTCTCTAAAACCTAATCATGGTTAGGGTCAGCTAGCTAAACCAACCACCATTGAAGGGCTTAGCCTCAGCGATAATGCAACATGGTGGAACAAACCTACCATAATATTCCGTCAGAAAGAATCATTTTCACTTGATCCAAACTTGGCTTTGAAAACCTCAAGGGAATTCCCCATGAAGGACAAACATGGAACCAACAAACTAAACTGCAATTGAAGAAGAAAAACAACCAATGAACTATATTTTTTTTTAACATAGAGCTTCAACCCTGTAACACAACCAATGGATTTTTTTTCTTTTTCATTTGAACCTTCACAAGCTTCTTTAAACTACGAAACAAGAAGCATCCATATAAGCGTACCTCATGCACAATTCAAATACATAACCTTCATTTAAATTCTTAAACATCCTAATATATCCTTAATTCAATTCCCTAGTGTACGGTTTATTCGGTATCATAATTGAAGAGATATCATCTTCAACAACTGATATGCAATGGTAATAAGCAATCCACACACACACACACAGAGAGAGAGAGACATACTGAACTCAGAGAAGAAGAGGAAAAACATGATAAGAAAAGAGAAGAGGGTAATGAGGCCACCGGAGAAAGTGCTCCTATAAAAATCCTCATTAATTTTTGGGTAAGCATCGAACTTTTTTAGTTTCTGAATCATGCTTTCCATTTTCTGCAAGTTCCAAGCAATCAACCAATACCCAGAAGGCCACACCTTAAAAAAAACTCAAAGAATACAAGAATCTATATATGGGTAGATAACTGGGAAGCCATAGCTGCCCCGAACAACGGCGGCGTTTACGAGAAGGACGGAGAGTGGTAGGCCGTATAATGGGTCAAAGAGAGACAAAGAGAAGAGAAAGGAGAAGGTTCTTTGGGTTTTCGCCCAATCTCGGTGTCGTTTCCTGACACTGTGATCTCTCTCTATAGAAACACATTCACCTAAATCTTCGCTCCTCGTTTCGTTGGGGTCTTGTCTAAAATTATTTTGCCTTATAAGCCAACCAAATAAAAGGGAAAAAAAAAAAATAATATATATATATATATATATATATATATATATGGTATTTTTCTAAAAATATAATGTATTAATATATATATATAGATAATTTATTAATAAGAATGATAAAATGAATACAATATAATTTTTTTATAAGAAAAAAAATATAAATATAAACAATTAAAATTTTCTTATCATAGATGATTTTAATAGAATAAAATAATTTTTTGAGGTTGTAATAAGTTTTTTTTGTTTAGACATTCCAATAAACTTTTTGTAATATTACCATATTGGGATCTTACTTCTATAGCCCATGAAAAAGATTAAATTACCTAATGTCAATAAAAAGCAATAGACTAGTTAACCTATGCCTATTTGAATAGCCTCAATTAATTATGTCTTTTTTTACAAGAATTAATATGATCTTCATAAGGTTTCTATTATGAAAGAAATTTAATAGTATCTAGAGATACTATGTCTTCATCTATAGGATCCCAAGTGCCTAAGTTAATCAAAAGTTTAATTCTATTTGAATTACTAATAAGCTTCATTTATATAATATTATTACTCATGTTGGGGTCAACTAAATACCTATTTGGTATTGAGTTTGAAATGTTAAAATTAGGGGTGAGTATTCGGTTCAAATCGAACCGAACCGAATTAAATTATAAAAATCAAACCGTAAAATTTAGAAACCGAACTGAACCAAAATGGGTGAAAAATCGAATCGAACCGAATCGCTCTATTTCGGTTCGATTCGGTTTAAATCGATCGGTTTGATTTTTTATTATTTTTTAATTTAGACTTGATTTTCAAATTATTTGGTCTAATTTTAACTTTGTTTGAACATAATAACCATTAATCAATGAAATTAAACAATTAATATATATATATAATTAAATGTAATTCATAAATTTTTCATAAAAATAAATCAATTCAAAAATCGATTCGGTTCGATTTAATTTGATTTGACTATATAAATTACTATTCGGTTCGGTTCGGTTTAACCGATTTTTTTCTCTTCAAAACCAAACCGAAATAATCGAAATTTTTATAATGTAAAATCGAACCCATTGAACCGAATTGACTCGGTTCGGTTCTGTTTTTCGGTTTGAACCTAATTCTGCTCAGCCCTAGTCAAAACTACTTTTTTGAATAAAAATATCATTTTAGATATCGTTAAAAAAATAATTTAAAAAAATTATTTTATTATTTTAGTATTATTATGACTAAAACTTATCAGATTTAATTTTAAATTATTTTTAATACTTTTTAATTAGTATATTTTAAAAAATGACTTTCTTACTAACAGTTTCATCAGCAATACTAAATATGCCCTAAAGGTGTATACATAATTAACTAAACTAAATTTTTTACTAAACAAATTTTTTGTTGATTCTAAAATGTTAACCAAATCAAATTGAAATAGAGAAAGAAAAATTGAATTTATAAAACGAAAATGTTCAGCCGGTTAATAATTATAATCAAACAAATTGAAAAAAATAATATATATTATTAATTATAAAAATAATAGAAATGATTTATTAATAATTGAAGAACAATTATAAATTAAATAATCTATATAATATATAAATGTATGAAGGAGGGGGTATTTAGATTTTCCAAAATACCCTTCATTATTTTGATTATTTATAATTATATTATTTTTTTATTATCTAATTAATTTTAGAGTTTACATAAATTTAAAATTTTTAGACTTATTTGTATTTAAATTCTAATTAATTAATTTTTTTATAATTTAAAATATTTATTTAAAATTAATTATAAAATTAAATATCTGTATTTATATAATAAATAAATGTTTGAATGAGGGGGAGTGTGATTTCCAAAAATACCCATAGTGATTTAATATTATAACAACGAATCACTAAATTTAATTGGTTATCAATTTAAATTTAATCATAATAATAAATAACTAAATTTAATTGGTTAATGAAAACTAAAATAGGATTATTTTAATATTATTTATGATATTAGAAAATTTTAAAAACTTTATTAAACAATTGAAAAGAGAAAAAAAAATTATTTTTCCATTAAAATTCTATTTTAAGTTTATAAGTGTATATACTATATTTTGAAAGAATATATATATATATATATATATATATATATATATATATATATATATATATATATATAATAAAATAAAAATATTATAGAATTAAAAAAAAGAAATAATAATAATTTTTTTAAGAAGATTATATATGATTGGTATTTTTTAATTCATTAAATAGGAATAATTTTTAATAAATAATAATTTATTTTTATAGATTTACTGATAAAAGTACGTTGCTAATTACTTATAGTGACAGTTATTCATCACTAATAGTTTAAGAAATGAGAACCTATCCTATATAAGTCATCCCCAATAAATTTTAACTACGATTTATTCATCGCTAATGCTTTCAGTAGCTATTTTATATAAAATCATCGCTAATAAATTTTAGAGAGACTGTAATAATCTGAATTTTAAATTACAAATTTTATATTTTTATATGGTATTAAAATGTTAATTTAATAGTATCTATCTAATTTATAATTATTAAATTGTCCAATTTTAATTGAAATGGTTAGTTTTATACATTAATACTAAATCAATTATCATAATATATTTTGATTAAATTATTATTAATTTTTTAAATATTATAATAATTATTATTACTATATTTATTAAATTTATTTTCTTTGTTGTCTAATTATACACAAAATTTTATTTAGAACACAATTAAAAAGAATTTTGAACCTATTAAATTATATCAAAAAAGTATTATTTTTTAAATATATTATTATTATTATATTATAAAAAAAAAAAGAAGATGTGACTTTTTCGTGTGGCAGTGGAACTCAATTCCAAAATAAAAATCGGGAGGAGCCCCCCCCCTCCAAAATCTCTCCCCTCTCTTCTTCTTCTTTCCTTCTCCGGTGACCGGTCGGCGACCTCCCAAGCTGCTCCACACTCATCAGCGACGTCACCAGTGGCGGCAGCAGCCCAGAATCCAGCCAAGAGAGAGAGAGAGAGAAAAAAAAAAAAAAGGTCTCAAACTTTGAATGCTCGTATCCGGCGATCTCGATGTCCGATTGAAGTGATTTCAGCGGCTATGGACTCCTAAGAGAGAGCTCTTTCAGATGAGACCAGCCTTGCTGATTTGGTGGCCTTTTCCGGCTCCGGTGAGTAGAGAGAAAATCGACTTTTTTTTTAACTTTCCGACGAGATTTCCAACAATCCGACCTTGGATCGACGATCCAAGACCACTTATGGACTCAGGAGGAGGAGAGGAATATTTTGGTGTGACCAGATCTGACAGATGTTGTGGTGACTGGCCACCGTGCCCGGTGGTTCCGGCGGTGGCTCCGACTAGCTTTGGGGATGATTCAACTTCCAGAGGCTTCCTCATAAATTTTTAAAATTTTTGAGACACAGATAAGTTTTGGGTAAGATTATTTTCATTATTTCTCAGTCTGTAGTGCTTAAATGCAATGTTTCTTAAATATAAAAAATTAGAGAAAAATTCTAAGAAAAATATATGATGAAATAAAAATTATTTGGAGATATTCTACGGTATTTATTAAATTTTTAAGTGATTGTGGAATATTTTGAAAAAATATATATGAATTTTATTTAGATTTTTAGCATATGAGTGATTAGAAAATTACAATTTCTTTAGCAATAGCTTTATAACTTTATTAAGGATAGCAGCGTAAAATTTTAGAATTTTTAGAGCTTGTTTGAGTGGATTGTTACAAAATATCAATTATAGGGACTAAATTGAAATTTTTCAAATTGTAGTTGTTGACTGTTTGGATGGGCCCAGGAGGGGCCATGTGATGTGATTGAGTTGTGATTGGGAGACTTGTGAATATAGAAGTGTCTTTTGAACTCTTTTGCAAGTTGGGTAGGTCTTAGGTATAGGAGAGACTTTGTCGAATTTTCGGCATAAATTAGGATGTGTTGCCTCTTTAAATTTATTTTTATTTGAATTAGCATTAATAAATTCATAATAAAATTATATAGGTTATCAGGGTCAACCATCTTACTACTCTCAACATCTACAGTAATCTCTGGTGTACTGTAAATAAAATATTAATTTTAATTATAATTTCAATATTATTATATGTTTAGGCATGCTCATGCATCACTTATAAATATGTATATATGTAGTTAAACATTAGGCACGTTTTATATTACATTCTTAATTGATGAAGTGCTATGGATGGCATTTATGGTAATTTGGAGCAGTGTGCGTGCGTTGGCATGTGTGTGGTGTGTCTATTGGTTATGGGTAGGACGGGTAGATACGGCTTGAGAGACACTCGCTGGGACCCGATCCTCTTATGGATAAGTCAGGGTAGGCACGGCTCGAGAGACACTCGCTGGCTCCCGCATTTGGTTCATTAAGCGAAAGTCCGGCTTGAGAGACACTCGCTGGCAGATGTTGGATTAAGAGAGCTATATAGGGGATCAGTTCCCGTATATGTACAGTTTGAATATTATTAGGTGTGTGTGTGCTCCAAATTACCTTTTTACTGTTATGATGTGATTTGTATGAAAACTATGAAGGTATTGCATTCCACTCTTTATGATGCATTAGTTTTAGATAGTTATAGAAATTATACTTAAAATTAGTATTTTACTCTCTGAGTTGAACGCTCACTACTGTTCACCTTATTTTTTCAGGCTACAAAAGGAGACCTTTTTCAGAATAACCTGCTTCTTTTCTCGCAGGTTATCAATAATTACTTAATTGTATTATTATTCTTTAAATTGTAATTTATAACTTCGCATGTACTAACAAGAACATTAATATTGTCAGGGACTGTATGAATTTAAGTTTTTGTATTAATAAATGAACAAAAAAAAATTATGTTTTTTTTAAATGATTTGTAAATAATGCAATAGGGTTGAGCTGGACTTCCCTAATTTTAGTTTTTGATAATTATTTGATTAAATTGGCCCAAAATAAAATTATAATAATTTAATTTAAATTATTTTATATGCATGTTGGGCCTAAATTGTGGGCCTGGTTATGGGTTTGGGAACAGCAAGGCTTATTACGGGCCTCGAGGGCTTTATACTGGCCCAGGTCCTAATGTTAATTCGGCCCATAGGTTGGGCCATGACAGAGACGTTATTTATCGCTAATATTTTAAGCTATGAATATCAGTTTGTCACTAATTTTTTAGCTACGACTTATCTATCGCTAAATCTATAATTAATTTTAATTTCTAATGTTAGTATAATTAATATGAATTAAAATTTTAATATTATTTTAATAGTAATTGTACTTAAACTTAAAAATCTTATTATAACTTTATATTGTTAATCCTATTATAAATATTATTAATTCATTAAAAATTATGTAGTTTATTGCAATAAAATTAATAAACAACAAATCTCATTTATATTAATTTATTTTTTTAATTACTCTAAATATTTATAAACTTATAATATTAAATTATAAAATTACTATTAAAAAATAACTATTTAATTAACATAATTATAAATTATTATTAAAAATTAATAAAAATATTAAATATATGAATGTATACGATAATTTGCTGTTGTTTATTGGTCTAGCATTTAATGAAAACCTTATCATTGTATATTTATAGATATGTTTGATTAATGCTATAATAAGTTAATATTTAATTTATGGTCAAAATGATTAAAAAAATCTAAATTTTTGAAAATTTATAGTTTTCAAATTTTTAATTTTATCAATTTAATTTTAAATTTTTATATTAATTTTAATTTTATTAATCAACTTAATGAAATGGTTCAATTGATAAAAATAATTTAAATATTTTCCTATATTATTAAATTAGCCAATCCTTTTAATATTTTTTCATTAATTTTAGTAATTACTTTCAAATGAATAAAAATATCATTAAATGAAATTAAATTACATGTTATTTTAATATATATATACACATACAAATAATTATCATTTCAAAATTATAATTAAATTTCTTATTTATATTTATTTTATATTTAAATTGATGAATTTTTTTTATTTATTAGACTTTAAATGCGTGATAGAAAAATGAAAAAATTATAAATGAGAATATATATCATTTTAAAAATTATAATTAAATTTCTTTCATTATATTATTAACTCTAATTTTATATTTAAATGGTTAATTTTTTTTATTTGTTAGGCTTTAAATATGAGAAAGATGTGAATTATAAATATAATTGAAAGATAAAATTTTTAAAAAATAAAATAATAAGAATATGATAGAATATGAAATAGATAGAAGCTTCGTGGGCTATTGATTGGAAGAACAATGCCTCGATAATTCTTGTTTTAAAAAATGCAATTGCAATCCGTCAAAAGGAGCAAAATTGATGAGATGATTAACAAATGATTGATTGCATATTGTCCATCTCATCAACTTCATTAATTTATTGGTTATGTATAGCTCAAACAAAAAGATGTTTCCAAATAATTTATGACGCCGCATATAGCACGCGTTTGATTTTGTGTTCTCTCGCCCCTTCTCGCACAGTGCCACCTTCACTAAAAAGTCAAGGTACCCTCAATTGATTAAGGAATAATTGATGTGATTGAGTTGTGATTGGGAGACTTGAGAATATAGAAGTATCTTTTGAATTCTTTTGCAGATTGGGTAAGTCTTAGGTATAGGGAAGATTTTGTCGAATTTTCGGCATAAATTAGGATATGTTGCCTCTTTAAATTTATTTTTATTTGAATTAGCACTAATAAATTCATAATAAAATTATGTAGGTGATAAGGGTCAACCATCTTCCTACACTCAACCTCTACAGTAATCTCTGGTGTATTGTGAGTAAAATATTAATTTTAATTATAATTTCAATATTATTATATGTTCAGGCATGCCCATGCATCACTTATAAATATGTATTTATGTAGTTAAATACTAGACACTTTTTATATTGCATTCTTAATTGATGAAGTGCCAAGGATATTGTTTATGATAATTTGGAGTAATGTGCGTGCATTGGCGTGCGTGTGGTGTGTCGTATTGGATATGGATAGGATAGGTAGACACGGCTTGAGAGACACTCGCTGGAACCCGGTCCTCTTATGGATAGGACGGGTAGACACAGCTTAAGAGATACTCGCTGGCCCCCGCATTTGGTTCATTAAGTGAAAGTCCAGCTTGAGAGACACTCGCTGGCAGATGTTGTATTAAGAGAGCTGTATAGGGGATCAGCTCCCGTATATGTACAGTTTAAATATTATTGGGTGTGTGTGTGCTCCAAATTACCTTTTTACTATTATAATGTGATTTGTATGAAAATTATGAAGGTGTTGCATTCCACTCTTTAGGATGCATTAGTTTTAGATAGCTATAGAAATTATACTTAAAATTGGTATTTTACTCTCTGAGTCGAACGCTCACTCCTGTTCACCTTATTTTTCCAGGCTACAGGAGGAGACCTTTTTCAGAATAACCTGCTTCTTTTCTCGCAGGTTATCAATAATTACTTAATTGTATTATTATTCTTTAAATTATAATTTAGAACTTTACATGTACTAGAAAGAACATTTATCTTGTCAGGCATTGTATGAATTTAAGTTTTTGTATTAATAAATGAAAAAAAAATTATGTTTTTTTTAAATGGTTTGTAAATGATGCAATAGGGTTGAGCTGGACTCCCCTAATTTTAGTTTCTGATAATTATTGGGTTAAATTGGCCCAAAATAAAATTATAATAGTTTAATTTAAATTATTTTATATGCATGTTGGGCCTAAATTGTGGGCCTGGTTATGGGTTTGGGAATAGCAAGACTTATTACAGGCCTCGAGGGCTTTATACTGGCTCAGGTCCTAGTGCTGATTCGGGCCATAGGTTGGATCGTGACAGAGACGTTATTTATCGCTAATATTTTAAGCTATGAATATCAGTTTGTCGCTAATTTTTTAGCTACGACTTATCTATCGCTAAATCTATAATTAATTTCAATTTCTAATGTTAGTATAATTAATATGAATTAAAATTTTAATATTATTTTAATAGTAATTGTACTTAAACTTAAAAATCTTATTATAACTTTATATTGTTAATCCTATTATAAATATTATTCATTCATTAAAAATTATTTAGTTTATTACAATAAAATTAATAAACAACATTAAATACTGAATCTCATTTATATTAATTTATTTTTTTAATTACTCTAAATATTTATAAACTTATAATATTAAATTATAAAATTACTATTAAAAAATAACTATTTAATTAACATAATTATAAATTATTATTAAAAATTAATTATTTAATTAAATTAAAATTTGCATTTATATCAATATATATATAAAATTATAATCCTATTTAATGAAAAAAATTATTTTTTATAAATTTATGGCTATTTTTTTAAAATATCAGTAACGGATAGCTTTTATATTTATACACTCTATTTTCCGTATAATAAGATTTAAATTTAATTAACTTTCACTTATAATATGATTTTTTTTTCTTTATTTATTATATTTCTGGGTCTTTTTTTTTTCAATGGGTAAAATTTATTCATAAATTTATAAATTTTTTGAGCTTTTATATGTCACGGTTATCATTATTATGAGAATAGTTACACGTAAATGTGATCACTAAAGTTTTGTTATTATTGCAAATATCAAATAAGATCAATATCCTTATAAATTTAATGATATTGATATATGCTAAAATATATTGATTTTTCTATTTTCTTATATTTAATATTGATGCATCCTATAATATTTTATAATATTTGGGATGATTAATATCAATTTTTACATAAAAATATATTTTACATGTAATTGCATGAGATTTTAATTTTCTTGGGTCAATTTAGTTTAAATGTAGATTAATTTTAATTTGTTAATATCCTAATGATCGTGCAGTTATTTTTTATTTTTAATTTATTAATTAATCTTAGTTAGGTTGTTGATTTTGACCATAAGGTTGTAAAAAGTCTAATTATATTTTTGTACATATTTATGTAAAAAGAGATGCTCCTCTCAATGTTAATGTTAAATTATTATGTTTTAGATTTTTACAATAATAAAAATGAGAGAAAAATATGAAGAGGATTAAAAAAAATTTTTGAGTACTTGAGATTATTAATTATATAATTAATATGAATTGATTAAAAATACATTATTAAATTTATATTTATATTTTAATCTACAATGCATTTAGGACATATATAATATAATCTATAATTTAGAAAAATGAAAAATACTTATTCAATATATTAAATAAGTTTTAAAATCATTTGTATTAAATAATATGATAATATAAAATTTCAATATATCAATATAAAGAAAATGAAAATTTTATAATAATAATTCACTAAACTATATAATACATTTTAAAAATTATCCTATTTTCTAATTTTATAGCACATATTTACCTTCTATAAAAACATAATGATTTTAAATTAATAAATATTTTTATGTATATAATTAATTAAAATTAATATTTTATTTAAATAATTATATATAATATTTATAATACTATAATAATATCATATCAAATATAAAAAGATAACTGACAATTATATGAAAAATTAAATCACTAGTGTGCATACTAAAAATAACAACGTGCATTGCATATTATTAAAAAAGCTAGTACTAATAAAATTATAAAAAATTAGTCAATATTAAACCCTTGCAAAAAATTTATAGACCAAAACATTAAAAAATAAATATAAACAGTAATTGGAAAAAATATGTGACATAATAATATAAAAATTAAAAGATAATAATCATTAAAATTAAAGAGATATAAAAAAATTATAAATTAATAAAATAATAAAGTAAACATATGAGACAGAAGTAAATATATTTTTATTGTAATCAATCTATAATTTACATAAGAGTTAATAGCACTAATTTTGTCTACCTGTACATATATAAATAAAATAATTTTTAAATTTAATTGATATAAAAGATAAAAAAACTAAATGAGAGGTAAGACAAATATAATTTTTATATCATACCCATGAAATGAGAGGGAGAACAAAAATATAAATTAAAAAAATTCTCACATGATTTGGGATTGTATGATAGAAAAGTATTATTATATTGACTTGTATTTAATTTTTAAATAATAAAAAATAATTTGTAATCATCATATGTTTGAATAAATAATTTGGTAAAGGTCTCAAGCGAGGCTCCGCCTCTAACCGTAGATTATGTCACACGGGATGCTACACTTGTAAAACTTATAAATCTATATTTGATTTTTTAATATTATCAATTATTAAGCATGTATTATTTTTATTAAAATTTTGAAAATTTTGTGTATTTTTTTAATTTTCACATAATTTTGCATAAAATTTTAATCTAAATAGTTTTATTATAATTTTAACAAATTTAATTTGTTAAAATATTTATATATCAATATTTAATTAAAATTATTTTAATTATTATCTATATAACATATTAAACTCTTAATTAAAACATATATTAGTATAATTTTAAAGAAACTGTTAATTTTATAATATTAATTATTTTTTTTTACTATTACATCAGTTAAATTTTAATTCAATTGAATTTTAAACTATTAATCATTTACTTTTACAAGTCCAAATTTAAAAACCTTGACTAAAAGCCTGTTTAGCATTACCGTTAGAACAACTGTTAATAAAATAATATTTTTAGATATACTAATTAGAGAGTATTAAAAAATAATTTAAAATTAAATTTAATAAATTTTAGTCACAATAACACTAAAATAATAAAATAAATTTTTTTAAATTATTTTTTTAATAGCATATAAAATAATACTTTTATTCAGAAAAATAATTTTGGATCTCTAAACATAATACCAAATGGGGCATTAAATTTATTTAAGAATTTTTCTAATCTAAATCATTGCTAGCTAATTTCTCAATTCGATTCTCAAGCAAATGAAAATTTTTGCTATCAAAATTAAGTATGAGTGAATAAAATGCAGATCAAATAAAAAAAAATTAAAATTAATTTAATTTAAAATTTTAGTTTAATTTTGTCAGTAATTCAGTTTTGTTTAATTTTTCATTTTAAAAAATTCAATATATTCAGTTTGAATTTTTATAAAAAAAAATGATATAATCAAAGTAAATAGTTTATGTTTTAATTTATTTTTATAATATCTCATATTATAGTTAAAAATAAGAAAATAATTAAAATTCACTTATTAAATATATGAGTTTTATATTTTAAATTTATAATAACTAAATTTAAATAAAAATTTTCCTCAAATTAAAATTAAAATTTGAAGTCTTCCATAGTAATTTTCTCTATTACAGTTTAGATAATAATATGAAACAGATCTTTAATTAAATGACTAAACTAAGTCTGGGCTTTACTGATCCCTCTATCGTTGCTCTCTGATGGTCGGCGACCCTTTTAGCCATGAGAAAGGCCAGAAGCTTTGCCATCCCCTCCCTTACAGCCTCTGGTGATAGATCCTCATCCCCCAATATTCGGGAGTTTGGGCTTTCGCTTGGTTTGAAGTGTCTACTCTCAACTTTCTTCTTAGCTTTGCTTGGCTTGCAAACAAATGCTCTTTGATTTTTCTACTCTTGAGATTGGTAAAGCTACATAAGGAGGCTCGATTTGGCTCTTGAAATTACAGAGGTGTGGCAATGACGACTTGGTGACATGATTTCTAACAGCACTGTGCTCCTCACCATAGGGTTCTGTAGTTTGTGGCTATGCATTGGTCTTTGAATTGGGTAGCTTTAGTGGGTTCTTTTGTGTTGGACCTATGAGCCGAAAATCCTCATAAGCAATTGCCTATGGGCCTTTTCTTAATGGAAATTATTATGCCTTGAAACAAAAAAAAAAAGTCTTTAAATAAATAAATAAATTCAACCATTAAATTTGATTAAAATCAAAATTGGGGTAGAATATTCTGTCCGATCTCAATCAATCTGGTAAGAATGACATGGTTCTACATTGCTTGATAGTTGCATCTCTTTGTTAACCAGAGCTCTGTACCCTGAGCGGAGGACTCATAGTGTCAAACCAGAAAATCATCATCACCACAGGGAGCAATGGGAATGGACAAAATAACCTTAGCAACTGAAGGATTAAATGACAATTAGATTGTTAGCTCCATCTAAATCTTAAAAATTATTAAACTCAACTAAGTCTTTATCTCAAAAATTTAGAATCGACTATATGAATTCGCTTTCTCCACTCTAAATGATTTTTTATTAAACCCTTAGAAATGTGTAATGCTTCTAAGTCATATTGTACTACTCTCCTTCGAGTCAATTTAGGTCTATCACTTTTTTACCATCAAAATATATATATATATATATATATATATATATATACTGAAATTTACAAATAAACTCACAAATAAATGCCACCTATTTAAATAAATAACTTAAAAATATGCTATTTGTCATTACTTTTTACTAATTTGTATAAGTTAAGTGGTATAAAATGCCCATTAATAAAAGATATTAATTAATTGATATGCCACGTGTTAAAGAATATTGATTAATTGTTATGCAAATAAAAATATAGATATAATGATTATTTGAAATTCACTTCAGTCGATTTATTTTTTTTAATTTTTAAAATTTAAATTAAAAAAGTATTAAATATTAGTTCTGCATTTTTTATCCTATAATATGTATATATGAACTAATTAAAAAATATAAATAATCTATTATTTATTAAATTTCAAATTTTAAATTTTAATAAAATTTATTAATAGTAAAAAATAAATTTATTTCTCACTTTTCTTAGATATTAAATATAATGCTTATTAAAATATCTCGCTTTTCACTAGTTAATTTCTGTAATTTAATTATTCTTTATATAATTATATTTTTAATTATTTATTTTTTTTGCAAATTTTGATGTTTATATTTGATAAACTATTTGTTAAATCTCATCTATTTGTGTATATAAATATATATTGTGTTTTTAAAAATAGATATTCCTAACTTTTTATAAAAAAAATTAGAATTTAAAATTATTTAATGCTTAAAAAGTATAAAGATTATAATTAGCTTCTGTTAATGATTTAAAAATAATATATTAATAAACTTAAGAAAAAATAGATAACTAACCTTCATGTTGAATTTGATGTTTATTAAGTGTCTATTTAATGTTGAATTTAAGAAAAAAAATCATTTTAAATGTTGTTAAAAAATAATTTAAAAAGTTATTTTATTATTTTACTATTTTTTTTTATAAAATTTGAAAGTTTATTTATAAGAATAATAAGATGAGAAAAGTGTAATGTTCTTATAAAAGAAATACAAATATAAATAATTAAAATATCATGTTCAGATATAATCTGGATAAAATAAAATAACTTTCCAAGTAGTAACTGATCCATTTTAATTTTGAACAACTAAAAAATATTTTATAATATTGTTCTTTTGGGGACTTATTACCTCTGTAGCCTCATAAAAGATATTAGGGCCTGTTTGGATTAATCGATGAATCTGAGTGATGTTGATGATAATGATATTTTTTTTTATATAGTAAGTTTTTAAAAATTATATATTTTATATCATTTAATATGTGAAATGACTAATAAGGGTATATATCATATAATTTATTTTATTATCTAAATAAATATAAAATTATAAATTTATTACATTATATTATTTATTATTAAATTAAATATATAATTATTAAATTAATATATTATATTATTTAAATAGATATATAATTATTAATCTTTTATCATTTATTTTATTATTGAAATAAGAAAATAATTATTTTTATAAGATAATTAAATAATTTTAAAAATATAGATAAAATAATAAAATAATTATTATTGTTAATAGAAAAATTTATAATTAATTTTAAATTTTTGGATATAAATAAATATTTTATATTTTATGTTATTAATAAAAAATATTTTAACAAGAAATACGATTAATTAAAATGTTAAAATTTACAAATAAAAAAAACATCCATATTTTTCAAAAAATATATTAATAAAATTTTTAGGTGTGATTACACTTCTATAATGTTGTTCTTTTGGAAACTTATTATCTCTGTGGCCTCACATGAGATATTAGCCCATAAGTTTCAATTTAGTCAATCTAACCCAAAAATAAGAAAATAAAAAAAAATTAAATAAGTTAAATAAAAAAAGAAATTTAACCCAAAAATTTAAAAATTAAACTTCTTAATTTTTAGTCTAAATTAAGAAATTTAACTCATAAAATTTTAATTTTAAATTAAATTAATTTAAATTTAAATTTAAATTTTAAATTAATTTAAATAAAAAGTTAAAAATGATTTAAAATCGTAAAATTAAGTATTTAGCTACAATAATTTTGTTTTTGTCATTAACACATGAATCTTATCATACTCTCTTTCTCTCAAATAATATATATATTTTTTTTATGGTGGCAATTTAATCAAAATTTCTTTCAGATCCAAACATTTATTTGAAAACACTAAGACTGCTGATGAAAACGGTTGGGCTGTCAAGGTGTCTTTTCTTTTTATTGGTTTACTATTTAATTGGATAGGGAACTCATCACCTAGATTGTCAGGGAAAACTAAGCTCATAAATAATAATAAAAAAAAATAAGAATTTAAATCTACTTATTATGGAGAATATTTATGAAGAGTTTAAGTTTATATTCATAGTTAAATTAAATTTTTGTATATAAATTTATATATTTTATATATATATTTTAATTAATTTTATACATATTAATAATAATTAAATTTATTTTTATATTAAATCGAGTTTATATTAAATATACCATTTATTATAGATTTATAAAAGATATATAGTAAGATGTTCTTATTAAACATATAAATTTTATATATTTATAAATTTAAATTTAATGAAAATATTAAATATATTAATGTAAACGATAATTTGCTGTTGTTTATTGGTCTAGCATTTAATGAAAACCTTATCATTGTATATTTATAGATGTGTTTGATTAATGCTATAATAAGTTAATATTTAATTTATGGTCAAAATGATTAAAAAAATCTAAATTTTTGAAAATTTATAGTTTTCAAATTTTTAATTTTATCAATTTAATTTTAAATTTTTATATTAATTTCAATTTTAGTAATCAACTTAATGAAATGATTCAATTGATAAAAATAATTTAAATATTTTCCTATATTATTAAATTAGCCAATCCTTTTAATATTTTTTCATTAATTTTAGTAATTACTTTCAAATGAATAAAAATATCATTAAATGAAATTAAATTACATATTATTTTAATATATATACACATACAAATATTTATCATTTCAAAATTATAATTAAATTTCCTATTAATATTTATTTTATATTTAAATTGATGAATTTTTTTTTATTTATTAGACTTCAAATGCGAGATAGAAAAATAAAAAAAAAAATAAAAATGAGAATATATATTATTTTAAAAATTATAATTAAATTTTTTTCATTATATTATTAACTCAAATTTTATATTTAAATGATTAATTTTTTTTATTTGTTAGGCTTTAAATATGAGTATGAGAAAGATGTGCATTAAAAATATAATTGAAGATATAATTTTTAAAAAATAAAATAATAATATTAGATGTATTTTTTAATTATCAATTTTTTTATTAATACAAAATTCATAACATTAATGAAGATATTAAATATTAGAATGATGCTAGCCGATCAAGCTGATCTGCAGTAAATAGGGTTATAATTGGAATTTTATAAATTATAATTTTTAAAATTTTTTTAATTCATTAAAAATAGTTGAAGTTACGATTATATCCTTTTCAAGTGGGTCACAACTAATATGAAATTTAATTTTTTCTAAATTCCATTTCCGCCGCACGTTCTTCTAGATTTTAATTTCGGTTTTCAATTTTTTTCTCTCCGTTTCTCTCTAACCAAACACTCTAAGTCAGAAAAATCACAAAATTTCCTACTCTCCCTAAAGTTACACTTCCACAGCAATTCAGAGACACTTTCATATCAATTAACAAGCAACAAACTAAACAATCTAATAATCAACAGAATGAACAAAAAATTCAAAACCCAACAGGCCAACATGCAAGGAGAAGGAAGTCTAATATTCGTCGCAAAGTGGATCTGTTTTCGTCGCAAAGTGGATTGGTTTTCGTCGCAAAGTGCGAGCCGACACTAACTATAGGCCAGAGGCCGGATCTATAGTGAATTTGGGTCTCTGAGACATAATCGACGAGGACAAGTACATGGACGACGAGCTGATGAGGAAGGCGACGAGCTGACGTGAAAGGCGAGAAGCAGACGAGAGGACGGCAACGAGGAGAGCAAGAAAGAGAGATGTTGAGACCAAGACTGAAAAATGAAATGGAGGCTGCGTCTGTCAGTATGCGAGGAGAAAGAATGAATTGGGGGAGGTGGCGTGAGGCTGTTGTGCCCTAATAGTAATCAAAATACTAAAATATATATGATAATTAATAACATAAAATAATTATTAATTAATTAATATATATTTTGTAATTAAAATACTAATTAAATAAAATAATAATTAATATACTAACATATAATTTATAATTTATTCAACAATTTTAATTCTTTTTTATGCGGAGCAATTAATGAAATATATAGCATATATTATAATATTATATATTAATTATATGAAGTTAAACTATATATGACATATCTAATCATAATATGTTTACTAATTGATTACATTACTAATTGAATTATAAGAGCAATTAATGAAAAAATTAGCATATTTTATAATTTTATGTATTGATTATATACGGTTAAGATAAATATGGCATATTTAATTATATTAATTTAATTTTAATGAAATATTATATTACTATGAAAGATTTAGTGTATATTATAGTGTCACGTATTAATTATATAAAATTAAGATATGCATAATACATTTAATTATAATATATTTAATAATTAATTTAAGTATTATTAACTGAATTATAAGGAGCAATCAATGAAAAATCAAGTGCATATTATAATTTTATGTACAAATTAATTATATGGAATTATGGTTTTTGCATATAACATATAATTATAACATATGGTTCAATTCATACACCATTTAAAAAAAATCGATCAAATCAAATTAATTCAAACATTCAATTTGATTTTAAATACTTAAAAAATAATTATATTTTTTAATTTTAAGAAAAAAAATTTAGTTATTTTATTTTGTATGTTTGAAATTAGTGACTAAATATGTGATTCGAGCATAAACGAAAAAATGGAGATTTAAAAAAAACTGAACATTTGAAATGAACTTAATTGATTTATTTTATTTTGATTTAGTTTGATTATTTATATAGTTTGGTTCAATTTTAATTTTAAATAAAATTCAATTTTTAATTCAGTTGGAAATAAAACTAGCCATTTGTATACTCTACACATAAACTTTGATCAAATGTTTCTCCATAATCAATGGAAATATTATCTTTCAACACTGAAGGGTATTAATGTCATTATATTATAACATTAATTGATAAAATTTTAATAAATATAATTAAAATATGAAAATACTAATTTACCCCACATTCCATTATTGTAAAAATTATTGAATAAATTAATAAAACCAATAGTGTAAGAATTTAAGAAAAATAATAATGAAAAACCAAACTATATAACTATGCTTTTTAATTGGCTAACCAACTTGGAAGCTGTATGCATTATTCTCTCACTCACATCATAACCACTTTTTCTTGCCAGCCACTTTATCCCAATGGACAATGGCTGCAATGCCACCGACGGCTATGATTTAAAACTATCATTTCCATGATTCTCCATCAAATTCAAGGTGGGGTGATAAATAAAACCCAAAAAAGGCTAGGTGAAAAATGTAACCCATTCGCCTATATAAACACCATTCTTCTAAGCATTAGGACTCACTCAGCTTCATCTCTCAATATCTCTACAAAAAAATCAAATCCCTTTTGAAAATTTCTTCATACAATACTTGCTCTTTCCTCAATTAGCCATTAATTATGGCTTGTTCAATGGCTACTAAGTTGGCTTGTGTGTTGCTTATGTGCCTGGTAGTGGGTGAACCCTTAGCCTACGCAGCCATTACATGTGGGGATGTGACTAGCAAGTTAGCACCATGTATAAGCTACCTGAGAGGTATTGGAACTTTGCCTTCAGACTGCTGCAGTGGAGTTAAGGCCCTTAATTCAGAGGCTAAGACCACTCCTGATCGCCAAGATGCTTGCAAGTGCTTGAAAAGCTCTGCTGCTAACGTTCCTGGTCTTAACTATAGTTTGGCTTCTGGGCTTGCTGGCAAATGTGGTGTTAGCCTTCCCTTCACAATCAGCCCCAACATCGACTGCTCCAAGTAAGTATTCGCTATTAAAAAAGTGACTCAGTGCATGAAATATTTCATACTTGCGAGTTCTAGAGAGAGTTGATGCACAGTCAGCTTTAAAGAAAGACTGTTTTCATCATTCGAACTCGTAACCTTCAATTTAAATTAAATTCTTGTATTGATTCTTTGGCTTATGGTTGCTGTGTTGCAGGGTAAAGTGAAACTTTGGAGGAAGGACATGCATGGAGTGGAGATCAGAAGTCAGAATAAATGATATTGGCAGAATAAAATAAAAATGGGTGTTAGAGAGCCCATTTAATTGGGTTCCCCTAGAGGGAATTATTACCTTAATTATATGTATTTCTATGTTTGTGCTCTCTCCACAGATGTATGAGAATCTGAGTCTCTTGCTATAAATTTCAGTATTTTCAGTTCTTGCCCTTTATTTTTTTTTTAATTTTTTTTTATCTATGCAACAATTTATTATGTTAAATTACCCATATAACTCCATTAAAATAATTTTATACCCATTAAACTTTTAAAATATTATTATGTTAATAAATTTAGACTTTTTTGCTTTGACAATCATTGTATTTATTGTACAACCTTTAGATTAATAATTATTGTATTTATTGTCTTGATAATTAAAAATCTAGTGTATTAATTAATTGATTTGTTTAAAATTGGTATTAATACTACCTATTGCAATTATAAGTGTTGAAAAGATATTATTTGCAATGAAATTGTAAAGCCTTGATTGCGAAATCGAATGAGAGAGTGTTAATTGTATATATTGAACTATGTTTTTGATAGAATTAGTAAATGAGGCAATTAAATAATACTTTTAAAAAATTAAAATTCGTTGAGAATAATTATAAATTTAAAATTATACTGAGAATTTATTATTTGATAAAATTATTTTCTTATTTACTCAATTGTTGTTACATATTGAAAATTGACATGCATTATTGTATTTTTTTTAATAAATAATTTATGATTGTATATAATATTTTTCTTTTTTCCTAAATTGAGCAAATAATTTTTTTTGACCCCATTAACTTAATTTTTTGACTCCACCTCTATATGCTATGTCTCAAAGCATATTGATAAGTTATTCTTTATTAAATAGTTCAAGAAATTTTTCTATGGATTCATCGTCTTTATTATAGTCACTGTCACTAACTTGATTAGGATTTGATGAAATCTAATTCTGATTATTTTGAATAATTATTCTATTCAAAATAATTTTCTTCATCATTATCACTATTATCCTCTTCTTTTATGTCAGTAATTGTGTTAAAAAAATATTGGTACATATTACAGAATGCGAGAAAAATCAAATAAGATTCAAAGATTAGGTTTTGGATTTTGGGGAATGTTTCTTTAGTGAGCATGTAGGTGGTGAATTTGTGTTTCAGATTTTGGGTCCAGGTTTTGGATCGGGTCTTAAGCAGTGTTTGGATTCATTTTCTTCGAACTAGAGGGCTGGAGGGTCGCTATCTTGAGTTGGTGGGATTGACAATTGATGGAGGATAAGGAGAAGTTTTGCCCTTTTAAAGGTGGAGGTGAGCAAGTAACGTAAGTCACAAATATCGATTGCCACGAAATTTTGTCACGGAGAGGTGAGGTAAAATTAGGGTTGTGCAGAATTCGGTTGAAACTGAAAAATCAAATCGAATTGAGTCAATTTGATTTAATCAGTTCGATTTTAAAATTTAATCGGTTCGGTTCAGTTTTACATTATAAAAAATTTTGGTTATTTCGGTTCGGTTAGATTTTGAAGAGAAAAAAATCAGTTAAACCGAACCGAACTGAATAGTAATTTATATAGTCAAATCGAACTAAATCGAACAGAATCGATTTTTGAATTAATTTATTTTTATGAAAAATTTATGAATTATATTTAATTATATATATATATATATATTAATTGTTTAATTAAATTGATTAATGGTTATTAGGTTCAAACCAAAATTAAAATTAGACCAAATAACTTGAAAATTAAGTCTAAATTAAAAAATCAATAAAAAATCAAATCGATCGGTTTAAACCAAACCGAACCAAAATAGAGCGATTCGGTTCGGTTTTTCATCCATTTCGATTCGGTTCGGTTTCTAAAATTTATGGTTCAGTTTTTATAATTTAATTCAGTTCGGTTCGGTTCAAACCGAATGCTCACCCCTAGGCAAAACATTAAAAAAAGTTTAAAGGTTTATTTGATATATTTTTTTAAATTTAAAAGGCTTATTTAATTTATTTTTAAAATTTTAATGACTTATTTAATTTAAAAATTTTAAAGGATTTATTTGATTATGAAATCAAATTTTAAGTGCCTAAATAAACCTTTTGCGAATAATTTTTCTATTTCTTTTTTACTTAGTTCACGAGTTACTGCAAAAAAAAAAAAAATTACTTCATTTAGATTTCAATTAAAATTGAATTAAAATTCATTCTATGCAATGCCTTCTTCATCATTCTTTCAAACCCATTATCATTATTTGAATAATATTTTTTAAATTTATTTTTTAATTATATATATATTATATTTAATTATTTATTTATATAAATAATTTTAGATATCCAATACATAAAATCGATTCGAAGTTCAAATCCCAACTCAATGCGAGTAATTGAGTACTACCACTAAACTTGAATATATTTTAAACTCAATTATATATTATTCAAATTTAATTTTAAATTTTATTTTTTTTTAAATCTGCCATTGGTTATTCTCTTGGTCCATATCTCAATAGGAGATCTCATTTTCCATTCTTGCAAAGTTCAAGTTGGCTAAAAATTCGGTTAACTTTTGTTTGTGTGTACCAAAAATTAAAGCCTCTCTCTTTCTCCCATCGACAAAGCATTGATGCTGAAGAGTCACTCGCTCGTATTTGGTTGTCCCCTCCCCGTCCGACGTGTCTGAGATTTATTGTTCTCCAACTATACCCTTTTTATGCACTAAATATAAGTAGGAATATGTCACTTTAATTTAATACAAATATTTTAAAAATAATGATGTGCTATTAAAAAATTGCCATGTCATAAAATTTTTTATTTTTATATTTTTATATAAAAAATTATTTAATATATTATACATTAACTTTAATTTTTCACTTTTTGAAATTTTAACTCTTAATTTTTTAAAAAAATTAAAAATTTTATCTCATACAAAAAAAAAGTAGTTATCTAAAATTATTTTCACTACATCTTTTTAATAATTTTAAAATTTTAAATATATCTAAAAATCAATTTTTAATTAAATTTTCGATTAAATTGAAAAAGGATGAATTATTTTGAAAATAATACTAAAATATATATTTAAATAATTATTCACTAAAATATTATTTGTAAAATTTAAATATTTATTTTTAAAAATATTTTTTATATTTAAAATTTAAAAATTTTAATAATGATACTTCAAATATCGCAATGTGGGATGTGCTTTTTTTTTGTGTGTTTATTTTTTTTACTGGTATATGTTAACTAATTAAAAAAATAGAAAAAAATTGTCAACTATCTTATTATAAAATTTAAAATTTAATGGTATATATTTTATATCTTTTATTAAATACAAAATAATATCAGTTGCTATTAAAAATTTATAATCAAACTTAAAATAAAATTATAATTAATTAAAAATTTTATCATTAATAAAAGTTTATAATATGAATTTAAAAATAAAAAATATTAAATTTTTTTTATTAAAATAAAATAATAAATAATTCATGCTCATACAAAGCTACCAATTTCTTTTATGAAAATGTAGGTTTGCCAATGTGCTGCGGATCTAACTCTATAAATAGATAAATTGATCTACTTATATATATATATATATTCTAAATTAACTCATTACAAATTTAATTATTAAACTTTTTTAGTAAAAATTAAAAATAAATGAAGATATAATAATTTTTTTTTCAAATTGAAGTAAGATATTTAAATGTTAATATTAATTAATGAATGATTTAAAAAATTAAAAAAAAGCAAAGTAGTATTTTTTTCTTAATTAATATATAACATAAATATCAATTGATAAATGACTAAAAATTAAATAAGGGTGTAATAGTATTTTTCATTTGATATAAAACATTTAAGTTTGAATATCAATTAATGAATGATGTTTACTTGTGTAAATAGGTGTATTTAATAAAATTAACAAATATGTAATTTTTAATATTTTTTTGGTATTAAATTTCATTGAATTCAATTATAAGATATTAGTATTACATTTTCAATATTTTTTTAATAATATTTTTTTTATTTATTTTTTATATATTAATAAAAAATTTTCTTAATCCATAAATAATTAAATCAATCTAAATTCAATTCATTAGAAATCAAAACCCAAGATAAATCATAGGCTATGGTATGGAGATTAGTGATGGCATCATATAGGATATTTGTGAAAATCACTGTAATCGAATCTGATTAATATTTTTAAAACTCAAATCTGCCTTAAATCTGATTAAAATTTATTTTTAATTATTCAAATTTATCTCAAATTTGTTTATTATTATTCGAAAAATACCCAAACACTTTTAATTTATATATTTTAATTAAAAATCTACATAAAAAATATTTTTATTAATAATTTATATTTTAAAATTTTAATAATTCCATTAAATATTTTAATTTTATTTTATATAAAATAAAATATATAAAAATTTATAAATATTATTATAAAAAATATATATTTTATATTTAATTAAATATTTATATAAATGAGTTCAGATAATGAATACTTAATATATAAAATTAAACCCGTTTCTGGTAATAAATTTTAAATATAAATTCATCCCAGATCTGATTATATACTATTTAAACTTATTCTATTAAAATTTGATCGAATCAAGTACCTATAAAAATTTGACTCATTGCCTCTAACGGGGATTTAGTTATAATATAAAAAACATGCAAATAATGAGGTGGGGTTGAAATTTAATGTTGAATTTCTATTTTCAAAAAGAATAAAATAAAATGATGTCAACCTCAACAAATAAGGTGGCTATTCATAGATGTAGTTATCAATTGCATCGCTATATGTTGACCTCAATGTCCTGTACATGTAAGTTAATGAGTGATAGCTCTTCATCCTTATTTTTGCTTTGCATTTTCTTTTTATATAATTTAGTAGGTTATGTACAGTTCTTGGGGTCTCCAACTGAATCAAAAAAATCATACCAAATTAAAATTATTTTGATATTTTAATTTAATATTAATTTTTCATTAAAAATCGAACTGAAACCGTGCCAAACTAAAACCAAATTAAGTATATATATATATATATGTTAATTCATAATTATATTTGTATCTTATAATTAAATATTACATAATTAATAAATAATTAAAATGTCTATTATAATATACTTATATTATTATATTGTAATATATTTAATAATAAATTATATACGCACTTTATAGTTAAAAATTATATAATTTAAAAATAATTAAAAAGATATATTATATGATATAATATGTATTAATAACTTAATTCAAAATTTAAATACTAATATTAAATATGATTTTTTAATAAAATAATTATATAAAATTATTTCAATAACTGAGAACTGAACTAAAATTATACTGAACCAAACTAGAATTGGAACCAAAGAACCACGAATCGTACTGATCAGGAAATGAAACAATGAAGAACCGAACTTGAACCTTACCCAGATTTCGATTCAATTTTAGTTCTTAGATAGATTTTAAATCAAATCGAAACTGTACACCCATATTATCTAGTGTGATTGGAACTCAAGCTCAAAACTTCATAATGCTGAGATTTTTTTGTTTTTAATTCGTTAAGCTTCTATTTAAATTGCCAATTTTTGATTATTTTTAACTCTTATTAAAATTTAAATTCATAAATATATAACATTAAAATTAAAATTCAATAATTTATTATTACTTTTAAGTTTTGTTTTGAATTATGATTGAGAGGTCTAAAGTTATTTTAAATTTACTTTTTGAAAAAAAATCTCTTTTAAATACCGTTCAAAAATTAATTAAAAAATTATTTATCATAATATATTAATAAATTAAAATTAAAATTAAAATTTAAAAATCTTTTATAAATACTTTTGAGTTAATATTTTTCTCAATAATAATTATATCTGTCCACACCCACTGTGTTTGAGAGTTGCAGAGCCTGAGGAAAATACTGGGTTTGGTTGCCAATCCAAAGAGACAGTGAGCGTAGTTCAAAAAGAACACAAAGGTTATGAGGTTGCACATAAATAAGGCAAGATTTCGGGGGCTTATTTGAAAAACAGCGACAATGATAGTGCTTCAAAAATAACACATAGAAGAAGGGTTGGAACATAAATAAGGTAAGTTTTGGGGGCTTATTTGAAAAATAAAAAATAAGGCAATAAAAAAAATACTTTTAAAGGGGATTGAACCCGACGTGAATCGAACACGCAACCTTCTGATCTGGAGTCAGACGCGCTACCATTGCGCCACGGATCCACTAGTTGTTAAACTTGTTGGAATATTTATATTTAATAATTATAATTAACCTTAATTATTTGTTATTAAATCATTAATATATTTTAATAGTGAAAAATTTAAAATAATTAAATTATATTTAATTAATTAATTAAGATAAAAATTTATAAAAATGAATAATATATTTATTTAATTGATAAAAGAGAAATAAAATGGATTTAAAATTTTTAAAATATAAATAATCACATAATTATATATTATTTTTAAAATATTATATTAAAATGGACATAATAATCATAACTAATTACCTTCTTATCTATGGGCTATGGCGATCGCATGTAGTGCCTAAACAAGAAGAAACCATGAGCTTGTCTCTCATTCAAGGCTATTCTTCCGCCGAAGAAGAGGAAGAACCACTGTCGGACGATTACCGAGTCTCTTCTGACGACGACGATGAAGGCGATGATTCCCCCGCCGTCGCCGGCGGCCGTTCGCTTTCCTACAAATCAGTCTTTGACCAATCTGCTCCGTCCAATGGATCATCCGGCCTTCCCTCTGCGCTCGACGCCTTCTCCGAAGTAATCATTCTTAATTTATGTTAATTAAGTGAGGAATTCAAAATTAGGTCTATTTTCTAAATAGATATTAGGAGTCTACTAATTTCTTTGGCTGTTGTGGATTCTGGAGATTTCAGGTCCTCCAAAGTTTCTTAATAATTGCGTGGAAGAGCAGGCTAGTGCAAGAGACGTTGAGAACCAGCTAGGGAAGCACGGACGGTGGAGGAATAGGAAGGAGAAGAAAGACTTACCTGCTGGTAAATTTCTGATATTTTATTATTATTATATGCTATATTTATTAATTGAATAATATAAAGGGAAATTATGTAACAATATAGAAAACTTTAGTAAACGTTTTGAACGCTTATATCAGTATGATTTCAATGGCATCTTGTGGAGATCTGAAGAGTATAGGATTTGGAAAGCGACTTTTTTTCACGATCAAGTTTGGAGCAAAAACTCTTATTTTTTTAACAAATTTAACCTGCCAAAGAAGAAAAAGACATGCATTACATAAAACCCTAGCAGCTTATGTCCAATTTTTCAACAAATATTTATGATAGTCCTGCAAAAGTGGCAATCATTATTGAATCCAGCTTGGTCAAATCATTAACGAACTCATTTACCATGACACTGTTACAGACAGCATAATCATCTGGACTTAACCCATTAGAAAATTATTTCATATAAATTACATAAAAAAGTAAAGCATCAATTGATCAAGTTTTATAATTTTATTTGCGCAGTCCTAGTGTAGTGCAAGTGATTGTTAAATCACTGTGGTAATGGTCTTGATTATTTGCAAGTCTCACTCAAATTAAAATTGGGTGAGGAGTCTTGGCTGGCCATCGACTAAGTGGTCTTGGTGCATTTGCAAGTATTTCAAATTTGTGTCGGATATTCCAAAATTAAGGCCTTTTTGGTTTAGGTTTCATTCGATATGAACCTCTTGATAGATGGGTTTAGGATTTCATTCAATATGAACCTTTTGATAGATTCTACCAATAAACTACCAAAAACTTGATGTTGCACCGTGTCATCCCCACAACATTGACAACATGGAGTGACGCATCGTTTCTCATGTAGTGATGCACCATGTCATCCACATAACATCACCAACATTGCTACCTGAAATTCTATGCTTTGGTGAGGGCTACTTGTCATTGGCTGCACTACTTAGCTTATAGTGAGTTTGTGGTTTATACTATTGCACATCACCGAGAAGTATTTTTCATATTTCTATTGCACATTGTTTCCCTCTATGGCAAATTTGTTGACAATATGTTATCTGTTGTTAATAGTTTTCCATTGGCTGGGCTGCTTGAGGAAATAATTTTGTATGATTTGCAGGTGTTGTTGTGGAGGCCAAAGCTCAACTTGTTGGAATTCATGAGCGAGTAAGAAGTGATATTGAGGCTAACCAACCTCCAACATCATCAGCTCCAAGCACAACACAGGACGGAGGAAAACGAGTGCCAACCGTGACCAATCCCAATGCAGAAGATGCTGCAGAACTACTGAGGTACATTTTTTTTTTTTTTTTTCAGATTTGTCTCCAAGCCGTAATAAGAGTTAATTATTTGCCCTTTGCTACACCTATTATTGCTGAGCATAAAGATTGGTGATTTAGAAAAGTGAGATCAATTGCCAATTTTGGCTGATAGTTAACGGTCTTTTTGAAGGTATAACCAATATCTATTATTTTTGGCTAAATGATCATAAACAATAAATTTTGCCATATTTTTTTTTCTTCAGTTTTAGGGTTTTGTTGCCATAGGGCTAGCCAATTTTAGGTTTTTTTATAACAGGGAATCCAGAAGTTTCCACATCTTGGTTCTTAATTGGTTTATGTTTACCTTTTTAGGATGTGCTTGCAATGTGGAATACCCAAGACCTACTCCAGTGCACGTGGAATGGTCTGTCCGGTTTGTGGCGATAGGCCACCCAACGACACAAGCAAAGAGCCCAAGAAGAAGGGGTCGACGATCAAAGATAAAGAAAAAAGCAAGCGGATGAAGGGACAATCATCTCATGCTACATGGAAAAGTGAAACAGAGATGCAACTCAGACAACAATTTGATTAGCATAATTAAGAGAACGCCCCTTTTGCCCTTCTGCCAGCTTGGGACATTTTTATGTTTAAGATCATGGAGGAAAAATGTGTAATCAAACATGGGTAAATGCAGTAACCAGCAATCAAGTAGCAAATCCATCTAAATTGGTGAGTTTGCTATCTGGGATCTATGGAGTATGGGGTGTGGGT